>NW_024342471.1:11555734-11655480 GCF_902729225.1 Pteropus medius | reverse complement strand
AGCGGATGAATAGATGAACAGATGGATGGATGGCTGCAGGCTCCTGGCTCTATCAGGCTTCCCAGTAGTAGGTGGGCTCCCAAGTCTTCTCTCCCTGGTGTAAATCCAAAGCTCCTCTGCTTTTAGCTTCTACTCTACAGCACATCTTTGCAAAACTCCATCTTGGGCAGGCAGCGGGCCCAGAGGGCTCGCAAACTGCCAGAATCAGCCATTGCTAGGAGCAGGAAGGGCTGGGAGTTCTTTGGAGAAGCTGAAAAAAGCTAAGTTCAGCATCGCAGGGCTAACAGGAAACCGGTCAGGCAGACAGGCTCAAGAGGACACAGACCAAGAAGAGCTCCCTGGGCTGCAGCCACCAGCTCCTGACTCTATTACAGGACCGTCTTTCTCTGTCCCTTATTTTCTTCCTGCCCCAATACCTTCCACAGCACCAGGAGGCCACTTCTCCATCTGTCTCCAGGCACTGGTACAGCTCATCGTCATCCCCTTACCATAGAGTAGGAAGATAAAGGGAATCTGCCTTTATCTTCCTATCCCCACTGTCCTCACTTCCCAGACCTCCCTAAGCCTTGGGTCCCTCTGCAACTGACCAGTCCCTGGAGAGGGCCCCAAGACCCAGAGGGTCCACTTGTGTAGCTCTCAGACCTCCTACAGTCCATCTGAGCTTTGACAGGGTTTAGCCCAGTCCACCTGCTGTCAGGGCCTGCCCCCTAGTGGCTGACTCTGGCCCATACACTGCCCCTACCTCATGGCACCAACTCTGAGCCTGGTGCCTCCTCAGCCAGGCTCAGGCAAAAAGGACCTCTGGGTCCTTGCAAAGGCTCCACATTACCCCATTTTCCCCTTCCCAGACACAAACACAGAGATGCTAGATCGCCCCACATGCACACGATGGGGCCTGGCTGCTCAGGGCTCGCGTTGTCCTCAGCAGCCTGCAGGCTGTCGGTGCAAGCATCCATCCATCAGGGTGGTGATTAAGCATGAAGAGGAAGTGTTAGGACATGATCCCTGAACTCACAAGGCTCATAAAGACAATAGCTGGGGCCGTGGCAAGAGGTACCAGGCGTCCTGTCTATTTTAAGGAGGCCCCGAACATGGCTGGCCAACACTGAGGGCATCCTGGAGCTCGTTAATCTGTGTGGGAGTGACGGAGACAGGATAGCGGGTCCGGGAGGCCTTCCGCCAGCCGTTTCCTCCCAGCCGGCCAGCGCTGTCCATATCCCACTCACGGAGCCCCTGGCCCTGGCCTCCGGAGACCCAGCCTTGCCAGCTCTCTGTGGTAGACCCAGCCACCTTCCTCTCCTTTCAAAGGCTTTTACTGAGAGATTAGAGGCCCTGGCCTTTCTGGGACCCACTCTTTGTTTTCCCCCTGAGGGAGGCAAAGGAAGAAGTAAAACACCATCAGCCTCATCCAGGCTGAGGCAATGGAGAATCTGCCTCTAAATATCCTTCTAGTGCTCTGTTCCCACGGCCCGGGCTCCTTTGAGTCCAGGAGTAGCTAAAGGTTAATTGCTGGAGCCTTGGGCTCCCCAGTGGGCTGGAGCCAGAGAACCCAGGGTTAAAGATGCAATTGTTACATATGCCTCTCGCCCCTCAACACACACTCCTTGTCTCCCAGTTGTTAAACAGTTGGTAGCTTGAAATCGACCATGGCGTAAGTATTTACACAATGGAAATTGGCACGTTATTAAACAAAGCATTACCAGCAAGGGAGGTGTGGGTCCCTCTCCTATTCTCTGGCTGGAGGTCACATATCCAGATCTCTAGGTTGGAAAGTATTGCTTGTGACAGCGTTAGAGCCACAGAGTCTTGGAGTGTACGCCAGGCATGTAGTTAGTTCCCAGCTCCCTAACCCCACTCCATCTGTCCTTGCCCTCTCTAACCCTGGATAGCACAGGGACAGGAGATCAGTCTTAAGAATTAGGAGTCCTGGATCACACCTGCAGATACTGCTCATGTCACTCCACCTCACCAATCCTTCATTTCTCAACAATAAAGTAAGAGCCATGATATCCCATTCTAGAACCAGAATTTTATAGGGTTCTCATGAGAATTGAATAGACTATGATATGTGAAGCATTTAGCACATTGAGGCCATCGTGAGACTGGCTGATAGTATCTATTCAATAAACATCAGTTGTTGTTATTATTATTGTTATTATTATTATTACTTCCCTCATAAGGCATTTGAAGGCTAAAATGAAAGAATTGTTGTAAAAACATTTGTACTACTTTTTTTCTTTAAAAAACTTCCAATGATGTAAACCAAAAGTGGTCTGGTATCTTCTTCAGCTTTGCCTGTGCCCATGTCCAAGCATAGTGCTTGCCCAAGAGTGAGTGGTCAGTGACCAGCAGGTGACCAACTATACGTCTTCGCAGATTTTAGGGAATGTGACATTCCTAACACATACATATAAAGAGTCCAGGTGCTTTTCATTTCGACTTGGGATGCATAGCTCCGTGTAAATGGTTGCAAACCCAATTTTCTTGATCTTAGGAATCAATCTCCCGGGGAGAACCTGAGGTAGGGCGTCCACTCAGATCCTCAAAGCGAGGCAGACTTTACCAGCCGCTTCTCTGGGATTACATCGAAAGCAAACATCAGGGTCAGAAAAGCTGAGTCATGTTCTCCCTAGGAAGGACCATCTCTTGGCCCTTGGGTGAATGGAGCCCCTTAACTTTAGCCCCCAAGGGAATGCTTCATGGGAGGTCAGAGGCACTAAGAACCATCACCAGCTCTGTCATCCTCTCATGTCTGCCCCAGCAGACTCTATGTTTGGGGATTCCAGTGAGACAGAGGGCTATTTGCTTAGGAGAAGCAGAGATTAAATCATGTAAGAGACTCAACTGGGCTCAAGCCCATTTCTGCGCAGCCTTGAGCAAGTGCTTTCATTTCTTTGAGCTTCTGTTTCCATGTCTGCAAAACAAGAATCATAATGCCAGCCTCAAAATCCTGGCAGAAAGAGTGTACGTGGTAATGCAGATGAAAAGCCCTGGTCATAATTAGCACTCAGCATGTGTTTGGTTTACATCTTCCTGATCGCCATGCGCAGTTTTTGCCTGGGCACCAGAAAACACGGTATTAACTAGTACTGTTCATTGCTTATGGCTCGAGCAGAGCCCTGGGCCCAAAGAGGCAAAAGTCCACCTTTACCCTGTTGCTATGGTACAAATAGGATCTCTGTTCTCCAGACCTTCACAAGCCCAGCTGGCCAGGAACATAACTGGGAGGCAACATTATCAGCTACAGTGTTAGGTGATCCAGGCAAGGGCGAGATGTTAGGTGCAAGAAAATAAAGCTTCAATAACTCAAATCTTTGGACACAATCAAAGTGTCGAAGGCTCGATAGCATCCATACTTGAGAGAAGGACCACCTGAATTCCTGACCCTTCGCAGCATGTATGTGAGTATCTGCATAGACATGTACAGATGTGTGACGGGCCGACTTACAGATGCAAGTTTGCACCTGAGGGCTTCCTACGAGTACACACATTCTGTGTACTTGTACTTTCTGGGCACGTGTGCACAGGGAGGGGGTACGTGTGCATATATGCATGTGCACACACTTATGTGTAGGTGTGAGTGTCTGCGTGCCTTGCTGTGCATGCAAGAATGAGTTACACTTTCAAACGAGTGAAAAAGGTGGCTGCACAATCTGCAGATGGCTGCAGGTGAATGAATGTGCAAATCTGTGCATATGTACTTGGTCTATTTTTAGGAACAGAGAGTACAAATAAACAGCATAAACAAGATGGTTGGGAAGAGGGGGGGTTAAATGCTTAGGAAGACAAACAGCCCCCACAAGGCCTTTGGAAGCACTCATTATGTACAAATAATGTAGATGCTAATTACAAATTACTCTTTTCTGCTCATTAAAGCAGAACTGCTGCACTTTATTAGTTCAGTTCTGGTTACTCTACATACTTGAAAGTAATAAAAATGCCTTTGGGGTCAGGAAGATGCCCATATGGGGCTGAGGGAGCCATCGCTGGCTATATGAATGACCCCTCTGTCAACCCCCACGACCCGCATGTTCAATTAGTCACCAAATTCAGTTGAGCCTACCTCCTTTCCTCCATCTGCACTGACACTGGGCTAGTTCAGGTCCACACATCTCTGCTCTGACAGCCCCTGGACACCCGCCCATGCTGCCTCCAAGCCGGTCTCTCTGACTCCTGCCTCGCTCCACTCCAGACCATACCCTAAGATGCTGCCGGCAAATCTGCTCACCTCACTGTCACACTTAAAATCTCCCACTGCTTTTTCATTGCCACTGAGTGAAGCTCAAACTCCATAGCATGTCCGATCACGACCTGGGCGCTGAATACCTCTGCGGCCCTGTTCTCTGCACTTCACATCCGGCAATGTGGAGTGACTCCCAGTTTCCTGAGCCCATCCTCTGTCTGGTTGATGCCTCCAAGTCTGGGCACACATTTTTTCTCAGCCCTCCCCGCTGCCACCATGCCCTCTCCTTGCTATTCCTACCCCATTGGCTGGACCTGCATGGTGGGCTCCCATTCCAGCTTACAAAGCTCTGCTCTTGGAATCGCTCCCTAGTGCCTCTGACTTATTACTAATCCCTCCTCTTGTCTTCCTCTGTGCTTTGTACCCAAACATTTGTTTATTTGTTTATTGCCTGTCTCCACAACTAGACTGCAGGCAGGCCTTTGCTTTTGTGGACTGTTATATGCATGCCCGGTACTTAGGACAGTTCCTGGCACCTAGTAGACATTCAATAAATATGTACTTAATGAAAATTTAATTAATATCCTTATGGTATTGCTCAACCCTCCGTAATATCAATGTTAACTGATAAGATCTGCTTCACCCCTTGAGATTAGAGTTTTTATTATAGTTAAATGCTGGTTTTCACTCCACCTCATGTATTCTGGAGATGTCCTTCTCATCTCCCCCAGGACGACTGCTTTTTGATAACCCGCAGTTCTATTAGTCAATGGGGCTCTTTTCACAGGCTGACGCTGCTGGGACTCGGGTGCACCACCTAGAGGCTGAGAGGTGAAACAACTCTGAAACAGAAAGCCCCGGAAGAAGCCTTCTTGGTGGGAAGCAGGATACAGTCACCACAGCCATTATTTCCAAGGCATTTCCATCTGAGGATGGATCAGAAGAGGCTCTGATGATGTGTCCAGGATCCGTCTTTTCACACAATCTGGATTTTGGTCAAAAGTCCAGGCTTCCTCCTCCTTTCTACTATGTTTTCCCTTGCAGCCTTACTGCCCAGACTTCTGCCCTGTCCATTTTATTCAATCAAAAAAGTTCTCATAACTTAGAAAGTCAAACAAATTTTGTTCTTTCTCTCGTGCTCCATAGCCCTAGGTGAATATTTGTTCATCTTCTACCTAATAGCTTTCTAGTCTCAGACACTAAGAAGTATGGGCTTCGTGAAGTCATAATAATTTTCTGCCTATAACATCTTTCCAAATCACTGGAAATTATTAAATCATCAAAACTAAAAAGCTCTCTTACATTCTTCTTCCCAGAGATATTCTTCATGATGACTTCTTATGACAGAGAAGCAGAGGCCCACTTTACAAGGAAGCTTCTTTCATTAATACCAAAATATTTTACTCATCTAGAAACTAAATATATAATTATTTGTTTATAGGTCAGCATCCATCAAGACATGTCAAGACTTTTTGAAGGCAAATCTCATACAATCCATTTCTCTGTCCTAAGTTCCAACCCAGGTTTTTTTCCTGAAAATCTGGAACATTTAGAAGAAAGAAGATACTAACCTTTCCATCTTCTTCTAAGCTCGGGCGAGCTCTTGGAGTTTTCTAAAGAGCTAAAATCCGAATATAAAGATATCAGAGAGCACATGAGAAGGAAAAGCAACTGTAAAAACAGTATAAGGAAGATGAGAATACTGGTAAACTGTCTCAGCACTGCAATCCTAGGAAAGAGGGCCTTGCAAGGTCATGTGCATAACTGATCTTCTCTATAATGCAGTGCAGCTAGAGCCTGTTAGAATATGACACAAAGAAGATTAAAGAGAGAGAAATACCATGTTCATAGATTGGAAGACACTCTAGGAAGATGGCCATTCTCTCCCAAAGCTATCTCTAAATCTGATGAAAAATCTGCCCCCAAAATTGTGACGCAAAGCAAGTTGATCTTAAAATTCATAAAGATGAATAAAGAGCAATGATAATTTTGAAGAAAGAGGAGAAGGGAAAGAAAGAAGAGAATGAGGGTGAGAGGAACAATTTCCCTTACTAGATATGAATAGTAATTATTCTTACAAGTCAACAATAAAAAGATTCAGTTTAAAAATCTGCAAAGGAAGGGAATAGAGATTTCTCCAAAGATTCACAATAGCCAATAAGCACAAGAAAAAAACTGCTCAACATCATTAGTCATCAGGAAAATGCAAATCAAAACCACAGTGAGATAGCATGTCACATCTATTAGGATGGTTATAATTTAAAAAAAAAAAAAGAAATTATCAAGTATCGGTAAGGATGTAGAAAATTGGAATCTTCGTACATTACTGATGGTAATGTAAACTGGTGCAGCCGATTTAAAAATAGTGTAGTGATTCCTCAAAAAGTTAAACAAAGGGTTACCACATGATCCAACAATTCCGCTAGTAGATATATAGCCAAGAGAATTAGAAACATAAAATCATACAAAAACTTGCACATGAAAATTCAGAGCAGCATTATTTATAATAGCCAAAAAGTGAAAAAACAAGTGTTCATCAGCTAATTAATGGATAAACAAATTGTGGTATAGCCATACAATGGAATATCATTTGGCCATAAAAAGCAATATGGTGTTGTCACATGCTACAATATGGATAAACCTTGAAAACATTATACCATATGTATAAAATATCCAAAATAGGCAAATCTATAAAGACAGAAAGCAGATCAGTAGTTACCTAGGGCTGAGGGGATGAGGAGTTTAAAGGTGATAAAGAGTATGTAAATTTTATTTTAATTTTTAAAAACAGTAACTAACTATAAAGCTGTAGCAACTAAAATATGCAGTGCCAGTGTAAAGATAAACCAAAGAAAAAGAATAAAGTGCTCCAAAGCTTAAAGGAATTTGGTATAAGACAGAGTTGACATTACAGATCAGTGGTGAAATGGTTTTATCAATCAATGATGTTGTACGACTGACTATCTATATGAAAATTAAAATAAAATTTAAACCCTTATCCATGCCACTTACACACATTAATTTTAGATAAATTGAAGAAACTAAGTGAAAAAAAAATTAAAACCATAAAACTCACAGAGGAAAATATAGCAAAACAGCTTTATGATGTCATAATTGTTCTAAATTAAAAATTCTGAAAGAACATATGATACCACAAGTAAAGTAAAAGGGAAGTACATAGCTAACAAAGAATTGGTTTCTGGAATGTATAAAAAACTTCTAGGATTAATCTGAACAACAGGCAAACAATACAGACAGTATAAAAATGTGCAAAAGATAGGAACTAGCAAGTTACAGAAAACACCAATGATGAACGTGAAAAATTCTCAAAGTCGAAGGAACACAAATTAGAACAATGAGGCACCACTACTCACTCTTCGTATTTTAAGTTGCAGTGAGGATGTGAAGAAATGGAAATTCTTATAAACTCTTGTTAGAAGTATAAATTAATAGAACCATTGTAGGGGGAAAAAAAAATCGGGCAGTATCTGGTAAATGTGCTCACACCATAATGCTCAGCAGTTCTCATTTCAGATCTGCCCCTTAGAAGGGAGAAAAACACAAATGCACAAGGACCCACGAGGAAAGATGTTCTTTGCAGGTCTTCTTCTAACTCCAAGTTTCTAGATGCCAAAGTTAAGGAAATAAAGAAGGAAAGTGGAGACTATAGGTGCAGGTCAATATAGCAGTTCAAATGAATGAATCGGATCTCCACGTATCAACATAGATAAACCTCAGAGATATAACATTCATTAAAATTTTTTAGAACTACATATGCAGTGAACGATGCATGTACCTTTTAAATATTCAAAACACTATGCCATTTGCAGTTACATATTTACATGTGTATTTTAAAAACATGGAAAGAAAGGCTGTACGCCATCTTTGGTTGGTAATTATCTCCGAGGTAGGTGAGAAAGAAAGAATGGGCTTCCTATTTCTTTAATTCTATTTGTAACACTTTATTTTTCAACTGATTAATCCAAATATGGCAAAATATGAATGTTCATTAAATCTAGGTGGTAGATAAATGAGTGCGTGTTCTAGCATTCTCTATGATTTTCTGTATACTTTAAATAGCTCCTAATTATTTTTTAAGAAAAAAATTACAAGGGGGGGCCACGAGACCGGAGACAGGAGACTAGTGAAAATCTACAGCAATAATTTAAGAAGAAGATGGGGGGCATGGACCAAGAGGGTTTCAGGAGGTGTGTGAAAAGTAGACAGAGTTGAGAGTAGGGGTCATTTAGTAGGTAGAATTCAGAGAACTTGATGACTGGTTATATAGAGTGATGAGGGGAAGGGAGAGAGAGAGGAAGAGAAAGTAAAAATTAGTATGCAAATGTCAGCTGGGGCAACTAGATGAATGCTTGATGGCCGCTGACTGAGTTAGAAAAGGGAAAAGACGATGACTTGGGAAATAATGAATTAAGTTAGGGAAATGTTTGTTTTAAGATATCAGGCAAATAAATAGACCTCTGGCCTAGGGACCAATTCCAAGAGTAAGCAGATCTCAGAACGTGGTCAGTAAATGAAGACCTGGGACTGTGTAAGGGAGAAAGGGGGCAAAGAATGAAACCTAGGAATGAAACAAAGAATGAGCACCCCGACATGTAAGGTTTGGGGGCCGAGAGAAAAGAAGCCTGAAAATGTGACTAAGTGACCGGTGAGGTCAAAGGCAAACAAGGTTAAGTGTGTGGCCCCAAGAACAAAAAAAAGTGAGGGTTCCAAAAATAGATAGAGAGGTCAGCGCTATCTGTACTCCATCAAGTGAAATCAAGTCCTCAAATTTCCAGTGGATGCAACATACAGAGGTCATTGCTGTCCTGGAAATAGGAGTCAAATTGTGAAGGAGTAACTGAGGGTAAGAGAACTGTGTCAGCAAGTCTAGACGCACACTTCGAAATCAGACTGTCTGGAATCCAATCCCAGACTAACGTGTGCCTCTGAGCAAGTTACCCAATCTCCCTATGCTTTCATTAGGTATTAACTCATCTACTATTAATTTATCACAGGGTTATTGTACTAAATAAATTAATACTAGGTGAGTTAGCACATTCATTACATATTGTCACTATATTGACAATAGTCACTATGTACACACGACTATTACAATACATGGTTGAGATGGGGAGAGAGAAAAGATAGCAACTAGAAGAAGCATTGGGCCAAATGATGGTGGTTGGGTGAAAGATAATGACTGTGTTTAGAAGCTGATAGAAAATTGGTAGGGAAAGAATGCAAAGATTCAAGAAAAGGAGAAGAGATGGTTGACGGAGAGAGTTACCTGGGGAGACTGTGAGAGGTTGGGGTTCAGAGCACAAGTAGGGAACTAGCCTAATGCTAAAGGTAGTAAACTTCTCCTGTGGAGGAAACACAAATGGATGCAGGTGAAGATACGCTCGAAGGTGGGCAGAGTGAAGAACAGAAAGTTCAGAGTATCCATCTCTCTGACAGCTTTTATTTTTGCAGTGACTCAGTCAGTATATGAGGTTGTCTCTTTATTGTAAAAATGAGGGATATTGGAGATCTGAAGGTATTAGGTACCAATGAGAAAGGCACTTTGGTGAACAACAGGAAGACTCACAAAGTGAGGCAGATTTCTGGGCCGCACTGGCAGCCCGGGGCGGGCTGGAGACCAGGAATTTTCAGGCCAGCGGGCACAAGCATCCAGGCATTCAAGCAAACACTGGTCTCCTGAGGTCTACCCAGAATTGTCTGCCATCTGATAAGTGAGAAGACACAGGAGCCAGCAAAACTCAGACCACCAGGTAGGTGCCAGTTGGCACCAAGCAAGTCAGCTGGTCCCAGGCACACAGTTGGCATTCAGTAGCAGGAGGGACATGGTTGCTGGGCAGGTGACCAAGACCTGGAACTGAGGCACAAGGCCTGTGCACTGCCCTCACAAAGATGACCTGACTGTGAGTCCCAGAAAGATGAGCCGGGGGTGCCCAAGAGTCTATCCTGCTACCAGTCAGGCTAACCCAAGAGCACTTATTTAATGACCTCTGTCTTTGGATCTACCAAGGGAGCTGGTTAAACATACAAATTTCCTCTCCCCATGCTTTGAGATTAGAAACCAGTAGATCGAAGATGGGAAACCTGCATCCCAACTTGCACCAGGTTTGGAAATCACTATTGCAGACACTGGGGCCAGCCTTTTCCCACTGGCAGGCATCAAGAAACTCAGCTGTGCAGAAGCCAAGACCCAGAGAGGGTTGGCAGATGGCACCCCATTCCCAAGCCCTGAAGGACTGAGGAAGCTGGTAGACCCACAGCTTCCTCCAAGACATCAAGGGGTTAAGCAAAGCGCTGGGAACCTGCATACTTTTATTACATTATAGGGATGTTATTGCATTATAAATAATGCCACAGGATGCATTATTTATACATTTAATATCAGCCTTGCTTATAAGTCAGATCTGTTCACTTTTAGATAAATACTCCGTCTGCAGCCTACCTCCAGCAGCCAAGCGCAGACGGAGAGTGGAGTATGCGGAGGGAGGGCAGACACATGTCAGAGACAGCAAAAGCCTTGTGATGGGAAGCAGATAATGTCTTTATGAAAACTAACAGATGGCTCTTTTGAAAGCCCTTTCAGTTCTCCTCTCTTCTGATAAGAGCGGGTAAGCGAGATACACTGGAGAGAGCTTTATGGGTTCGTACTTATTGTCCTAAGAGCCCAGAGGTAGGAGACAGAGAGGCCAAGAGCAGCAGGCGAGGTCAGGGGAGAGGGAGGGAAGGACGCCTGGTCCCTCGGCCCACTTGCTGCTGGTGGGGATCGGGGCACTGAACTGAGGCAGGAGGAGAAAGGATAGCTGCTTCTTCTCATTCGTTCAAGCATCTGTTCATCCAGAATATTCGCTGTGATGGCTTTCTGCGTGTCAACTCCTGAGTCAGGGGCTAAAAGAGATCCAAAGGTGAATAAGATGAGGCGGGTCAAGGGATTCTCCATTCGTGTTAAGATAAACCTACATAAATGTAACTGTGATCATGACATCGAGTGATCCACGTTAGAAGCTAAGACAGAGTTAAAGCGTTCAGAGGACAGTAAGGTAACTTAGCCATAAAACTTTATTATTATCACTATTATTGTTATTTTAGCTTAAAATAACTACCACATTTATGTGTGCAACCAACCTAGCTCAAATACCATTTACTCAGTGCCATGCTCTGTTCCAAGTGCCGGGGTGACAGCAGAGGCGAAGACAGACAGAGCCCAGCCTCTCGGGACTCACGAGCTGCAGGAAGACAGGAAACAAGTAAACCAACAGAATCCTTGCAGATACTGAAAATATAACAAAGAAATAAGCAAGGACAGAGCAAAGTGGGTCTGGGGTAGGAAGACTTCTCTTCAGAAGGAACATTTGAGCTACAACCTAAATGATGTCACATGAAAGTGAGGGACGTGCTTTAGGAGGAGGAGGGTGGCTATGCTGACACCCTGAAGGTGGGTAAAATTTGTACAGGTAAAATCGGAGAAAAGGAGTTTTCCAGATGGTGGGAAACAGATGAACACAGGCACTAGTGGTAGAATCAGGTGAAGTATTGAAGTTTCACAATTAAGCTGGAAGAAGGATGCCAGAATGATGAGGGTGATCAGGTCATCTGGGGGTCATATTAGAGAGTCTGGAGGTCTGACCTGAGATGTCTACACTTCACTCTTCGGGGAGAGGGGCGTGGGGAGGGCACCAAGATTTGCACAGAACTATCGAGTACGGACCGTAAACAAATCTGGCGGCTATGGCTAGGATGGATTGAAGAGTCAGGGAAAGAACGGAGGATGGGAATTCATCAGAAAGCTGTTTCCATCATCCAAGGGAAGCACACTGAAGGCTTCTCTATACTGTCCTTTTTAACAAAGCCCTTACCTCTAATTCTCATGCTTTCTCCCTAATTTTCTCTACAACTCAAAAATTCTTTATGTATTTGGGACAGAAAGCAGTAGCTCGGCAAGAATCTTTTCTAAACTTTTTTGTCTTACAGCTTTCAAAACTTAAAAGTCAGCGAGAGAGAGAGAGAGAGAACAGTATCAGCTCAGTGTCGATGGCCTGGTTTTGATCACTATACCGTAGCTACAGAAGACGTTATCATTGGGGGGAGATGTGTGAGAACAGGGCCTACCTCTGGAGGTTCAGTTTTGCATCTGTCTTTGCTATAGATTTTTTATTTGGGTTCACCATTGAATCCCCAGGACTTAGCGCTGCGCCCAGCCTGGAATGGATATACAGAGGACAAGAGAGGGGGCAGTGAGGAAGAACAGAAGAAAGAGAGGAAAAAAGACAGGAGGACAAGAAAGAGGGAAGTAGGAAGGAAAGGAAAGAGAGAAGGAGAGAAGGAAAGAGAGAGGCCTCAGAAGGAACCAAACATGCCAACACCCTGATCTTGGGCCTCTAGCTTCCAGAATTGTGAGAAAATAAATTTCTGTTGCCTAAGCCACCTATTCTGTGGCAATTTGTTTTTGTAGCCCTAGCACACTAAATACAAATCCCACCCATGGGGTACATACTGAGAACATCCCAGAGGAAAGGACCTGAGAGAGGCAAAGCCTGGACCCAAGGAGCAGTTCCTGGAGAAGGAGGTGTCCACGTGCCTGAGTAGGCCCCTCCTCTGGCCTCTGAAAATGAAACGACCAGAAGATAGGAGATGATGTGGCATCAGGGACAAGGACACACTTGGCATCAGATAAAACTAGCTTCGAGTCTCAGCCCTGCCATTTACCTGCTGTGTGACTTTAGACTAGTTATTTAATCTCTCCAGGACTCAGTTTCCTCATCTGTAACATGAAGACAGTAATAACATCCTTACAGGAATGTTGTGAGAATTTGAACAGGATAAAGACTAGAAATTTCTTAGCCCACTGCTGATTGAGTTAGCGGCAGTACCATCGTTATGGGTTATGTTTTTCTGATGCTAAAAATTTTTTTATATATTGTTGGAAAAAGAGGAGGAGAGAGAGCCAAATAGTCCTACTTTGGATCTTTTATTAAAAAAAAAGATGAGTCCATGACTTTTAGAGTCACTACGAGTACTCATTTGGCCACTAACTCTGTGACCTTGGGAACTCCCTCAGCTTCTTTGAGGCTTGCTGTCCTTGCGGAGACATTAAGACCAATGTCTGCTTCACCTACCGCACTAGGGTGCACCTGGAGAGGGCATCAGGTGCACTAGATAGCACCCTACACAGAGAAGAATCGCCGTGGTGCTCAGCTCCAAACTCCTGCCTGCAGTCTGAGCCCTAATCTAATTGGGAGAGAGTACGCGCATCCCTAGCTGACCTCCTGGCAAGGTGAGCCAAAAGCTTCTCTCTAAGCAACACCACATTCTCTCCCCCAGTTGCTCCAAGCCTTGGGATCAGAGCCTTCGCTCAGCAAATCATGGTAATAAATATGTTCTGAAGCAACTCCAGCTCTTACAGCCTTAATAAATGGGTTGCCATAGTGGCAAATTCAGACGCAGAGAGCATCTTTTCAATAAAGGCTGAAAGGGTTATTAATAACATTAATGTAGTGCCTCACAGTCACAGGCCCACGGAGAGGCCTCTCGCCCGCCTCCCCCGGCCCAGCCCTTCCAGGACTGGCCAGCAAAGATTGTCTGGCTATGGCCACTGAGGGGCTGTGACATGTGAGAGACAGAAACCCCACAACTGGAGCGAAGTGGCTGCGGGCAAGGCCAGCAAGACCCCCACAGGAGTTCACAAGGGGTGACGCTCCCCCATCTGACCATCTGACTACCTTCCCAGCACCCACTTCCCATGGGCCCCGAACAGTGCAGCTGCATTGCAAGGAGGTTGAGAGGACACACTTTCAAGGTGGAAGACCTGGGCTCACATCCCAGCTGAGTTCTTCTCCATGCCCTCCTGGGCTGCATTATTTAAAAGTGAAAAGCTCCTGGCACTACCTATCAACTTACTCTGATTATTTATTTCTCAAAGCACTTGTGGTCATCAGAGCAACTCATCAAATATTTCCAGCTCTCCAACTCCCAGGCCTGTGGCAAAGCTAGATCCCTTCTGCTGGGTGGGGCCAACAAATTCCGAGCAGAAGTAACACATGTTACTTCTGGGCCAAACATTTAATTGTCCATATGAGACAATTAAAAAATCCTCTTTTCCCTTGCATACATTCAAAATTGTGGCTGCCTCACTGGCCTGGGTCTCCGAATAAGCAGAAGGACACAAAACATAGGCAAGAAATAAACGTTGGTTGTTTTAAGCCAGAGGTCATAAACCTTTTCAGGCTTTGAGAGCCAGATGATTTCTGTTGCAACTTTCAACTCTGTCATCGTAACGTGAAGGCAAGCCTGGACAATGCAGAAACAGGTGGGCATGACCGTGGTGCAATCAAACTTGATTTGGCCATAGCTGGCTGAGCCTTGTTTCAAGCCATGAAGATTTGTTGCTTTGAGCCTGTCCTGACTGATAGGCCCTTATCCCCTCCTACATTGTTTATTCTCTTAGTACATTTGTTAACCATCTTCTCCAAGTATAATGGAAGCACAGTGAGGTCAGGAGTCTACTGTATCCCCAAGTACACAAAAGCGTCTGTGGTAGAATGGATGCTCAATAAATCTTCTTAAATAAATGTTAGATCATTAGCGGGGTGGCCATAAGTAAGTCACTTAACCTCCTTGAGCCTCGGTTTATTCAATTTGTAATAGAATAATAGGAAGAATAATAGGCTTCATGTCCCCAGGTTGTTGAGGATGCTACATGGAATAATTCATGTTAAGTGTAGGACCTATAAGTGCTCCCTAGGTGGTAACCGATATTTTTTGTCACATCTGGAACAACAACTTGCTCAGTCCAGCTCCATAGCCAACTCAGCCTATCTATACTCAGGCTTCTCCTCTATAAAATGGAGGTGCTGAGAGTCAATGTTAATTAATTTGAGTGTGAGGCTGCACACAGAAAGATTACTTCCTGTGGATATACCCTCTAAATCAGGAATTGGCAAACAACTGCCCAGGGGCCAAGTCTGCTGGCTGTCTGTTTTTATAAATAAAGTTTTATTGGAACTCGGCCATGCTCATTTCCTTATGTATTGTCTATAGCTGCTTTCACACTACGTTAGTAGTGATGAGTAGTTGCAACAGAGGCTGTAATGTCCTCACAGCCTAGAATATTTACCATCTGTCCTTTTACAGAAAATGTCACCAACCTTTGCTCCAAATGATCATGGAATCGAGAAGCACAAGAAAAGTCGTCTTACTGTTCCGAGCTTATGTTTGTATAGCTAGGTATCAAGATCCAAGTGCTATGGCTGACATTTTTATCTGTCAAATTTTATTTTGGAAAGCCAAATCCTGTACTACCCCCTGACAAGAGTTTTTGAAGTCCTGGTGCTATCACACAATAAACTCTATTCTGCCCATAGGTGTCCCATCCATGATGGGATTGCAAGGCCATCTCTACCACTCATCCATCCATTTATTTAGTCACTTGACACACATTTTCTGAGTACATATTATACTACAGTGAACAAGACTGACTCCATCCAATAAGGAGATGGTCCAGGATTCCCACCCAGAGTTTGTCATTACTCTTTCCACTTTATAACATAGCCAATTATGACTTCATCTAATAGGAAAATCATATAATTAACATTTCTCTACTCTCTATCAAGGATATTGAGAATTTAGCACAGTATACCATTCATTCATTTACCACTCATTCATTCATTATACAAATAAATATATGTTAAATGATTACTCTGTGGTGGTGACCATGACAGACGTGATTCCTGCCTTCACAGGGTTTATAATGCATAGCACATAATAGGTACTCAACAAATATATGTCGAATGAACTTATTTCCCAAATACCTGCTGGAATTTAGATTTACTTGACCATGCTGTTTGCTGTCAAGGCAGCACTGGGAGCAGAAAGCCCTTGAGAAGCAACTAGAGATCAAAGAAATCTCTCATCCTTATCTCCCATGAGCTCTATGATCTTGGATTTAAACTCTGTGAACTTCAACTTTTCACCTGTGCATTGGCACCATATCCATAACCCGCACAGATGCCACAGGGATAACATTAGATTGTGCAGCTCCCAGTGCTAGGTCTGGCATTTAGAAAGTGCTGAGATAATAACCAGCGATAATAATGGCTAATATTTACTCCACGTCAAGTCAGTGCCACACAGTTTTGGGCACTTCATATGTGTCAACTCATGCAATGTTTACAACCAGCCTGTGAGGTAGGAACCATGATCACCCCTAGGTTATAACTGAGGAAATTGGCAAAGAAAAGTTAAGTAACTTACCCAGAGTCCCACAGCTACTAAGCAAGAAGTCAGCCAATGAGTGTCCAATAAATCTTAGCTGGCTCCCTCTCTTCCTCCTCATACCCGCTAAAGAACTTTTCCTTAGTTCAACATGATGGCTGGTTCCAGTGGTCCCTCTTCCTCAAGTGCTTTTCTTTAATAATAAAATCTAGAATCTCATCAGATCACACATCCAGCTCACTCCCAGCTCCAGTGGTTTTAAACTGGGTTCTCCAGATGCTGAGGTCCTGCCCAGATGCCCCTGAGGACATTGTGGGACAAAGAGGAGCCACCAGGGTGCTCATTTCCATTTCACTTTGTGTCTCACAAGGACCATGAGCTTCTCCACCTTTCAGAAAACCTACAGGATATCAATACATTCCCTGAGTCTTCTGGGCTCCGTCTTCTGTAAAGGCCACTGGCCTGGCCTTGGACATATCTCTGCAATTTGTTCAGTAACTGGAATGTGGTTTGTTGTGATCTAGAGCCCTCTGGGGACATTTACAGATGCCACCCTTCTCCTAGTGACCTTCGACATCGTGGACTTCAGTCGAACTAAACTCTGTCATGTCATCAGGGAGTGAGCACCCCATGACAAAAAAGGCCCAAGAGATGAATGTGGAGCTTCCAATATTGTGTGATATTGGGCAAGCTGTTTACCTCACTTTGCCTCGTTTCCTTCTCTGTCACCTGCAGGCAAGAGCACCAACCTGGGAAAAACACCGTTAGCAGTTGGAGGAGTGCCTAGCATGATGCCTGGTGTGTAAAGTGAGCACGACTACGTGGAGGTGGTGGTGAAGGCGGCAGTTAAAGTGCACTCTTCTATTAAAATTTTCCCTTCAGTGACATATGTAGTACTATTAAAGGTAAAATAATAATAACACTCACTAACACTGAGTGAATGTCCACTCTATGCCACACACTGTGCTAAGCCCTTTGTACGGCACCTTCTCTTTTTCCCTTCATGGCAACCCTTTGGGGTGGCCACACTTGTGGTTCTGCGGGAAATTGTAGCACAGAGAAGCCAAGCAATGTGTTCAAGTTCGCACAGCCAATAGGTCCCAAAGCTGGCGAGCAAACCCAGGCCTCTCCTACCCCAGAGCTAGAGCACCAGCCCACGATTCTACACCACCTCATGGACTTGTCCCCTCACAGGGGACCCCCTGCCCCACCCTCCTGGGAGTCCAGCCTCCTCAGGACCCCCAGGACTCCTCATGTCCATCCTGGTACCCTCAACCTCCTCCCCCTGCTTCCTGAGCTGATGCCCGCGAAGTGACCCAATCCTTTGCAGAGCCCCCGCAAAGCCCTCAGCCTGACCCCCACATAATGAAGGGAATTAATATGGCCGAGCCTCCAGCCCAGCCGAGCCACTTCCCAGCAGCCCCGGCCAGGCCTCTAATTGATTAGGCCATAAAGCCTGGGCACTAAATTGAAAGGAGCTGCACTAATTCTCTTTTATGTTAAATTTCTGTCTTTCCCCTTTATCGAATCCCCCGCCCAATGTCCCTTTCCCTCCCCATCATGGGCTTGCTGTGGGCCTGTTTTTTCCGTGCACAGATTAAGTACCTAATCAAAATCTTGTCTCTCCTAATGGCATAAAATTGAAAGATAGATATTGCACTTTACACAGCTGATTAAACACTCGAATGTGGCTAAATGCTTAAAGGGCTTGTTACATTAACTAACTCTGTCATCTGCCCACTGTCTTATAATTGTGTGTGCTCGAGCTGCTTCAGGGGAGGCACAGCAGAAAGACTCTCCAGACACCTCCTCTTTGGTAGAACCCCCACCTCCCTCCCTGGGGCCTCCTCTCCAGAGCTGAGCTGGGGTACAGGGATTCAGAGCCCAGGAATGGCCACCATGCTCCCCTCCGGCCTTGGGTGGCAGGGACAGGGAGATCAGACGGCCCCTTCAAGCCAACTCAGTGAGCGCCCTCCCCTTCCACTGCAGCAGGTCCATCCCAGCCCTCACTCCCCACACCCCACCAGTGTCTGGCCTCTTGTCTCCACAAGTATAAGCTCCCAGAGGGAGAGGCCCTGAGTGCATGTGGCCGGCAGCGTCCTCGTCATCTATTTTGTTTTGCCTTTCGAACCTTCTGATCCCTCTCCCTATCACCTTCCATGTCAAATCCACCTGTTCTTTGAACACAAGGAACCTTGAAGGCTATGACCATGGAATATGGGAATATGGCAGGCAGTGGGGGTGGATTGAGAAAACTATGTGACACTCTACCTACCTCCTGACTCTGTGTCGCTGTCTTAATTCAGCACAGGGCACTCTAGGGCATCAGCCATGGAGTAGACAAAGTGTATTTGTCAGGGTTCTTCAGAGAAACGCAGCAGATAGGATGCATATACACTAAGTTCTCACTTAATGTCATCGATAGGTTCTGTAACTTTAAGCAAAACGACATGTAATGAAACCAATTTTACTATAGGCTAATTGATATAAACACAAGATCCCACAGCATCCTCCCAGCATCCAGCGAGTGCTGGCTTGAACAAAACATATAGCGTTATTCAAGGAACTGCTCAAACATTGTGTGTGTGTGTGTGTGTGTGTGTGTGTGTGTGTATAACGGAAATTTATTATAAGGCATTGCCTCACACAATTATGGAGGCTGGTAAATTCAAATCTGCAGTGTGGGCCAACAGGTTGGAGACCCAGGAGAGCCGGTTATGAAGTCAAAAGTCTGTCTGCTGGACAATTCCCTCCTGTTCGTAGAGCCCAGGTTTTTTGTTCTAGTCAGCCCTTTACTTGATCAAAGGAGGCCCATCCACATTAGGAAGAACAATCCGTTTTTACCCAAAGTTTACCTATTGAGATGTTAATCTCATCCAACACCATCCTCCATTTGACATAAAACTAACCATCATACAGGTGAGACATGCAGAGGAAACTGACCTACCTAAGTTTCCACAGCAAATTAGTGTAGGGTTAGGTCTTGAACCCAGTTGCCCTGACCCCCAACCTTGATTCTCACCGCTGGGCCTCACTGTCAGGGGATGAAGGACAGGGACAGGCTCACTGCTCAGGTAGTGGAAGGCAGCCTTTTCCGTGACAGCTCGCAACCAAGAAGAAAGGCATATTTCACAAAGGCATAACAAACAAACATGAAGAATTTCAAGCATGACAGCTAATGGAGAGCGTGGGCTCGAGTTGGATCAGACCCTGGTTTGACCCCCGCTCCAGCTACTTGTCTTCTCAGAGTCCCTGGCAAATTTCTTAATCATTCCATGCTTCCATTTCTTCATAGGTAAAATGAAGACTCCAGCAGGCATCCAACAAGTATGTACTAAACACCATCGCTATGCCAAGTTCTGAGCTCGGTGTGGGCATTTTACAGTGAAAACACAGGCCATTTCTGTCTTCATGGAGCTTCCGGTTGAGAAGAAAGGCAAGAATCATTAATTATTAAACAAGCAAGAAAATTACAAATTGTAATAAGTGCGATGCGCACAAAAACTAACAAATGTCCAGCCACCTGGACGTTAGGAGAAAGAGATCTGACAAGGGAACAAAGCAAGGGGTCAGCAAGTCTAAGGAGTCCACGCCAGGACTGAGCTATCACAGGCCAAGGCGGCTGCAGAGTGGAGAGCTGGGACTGTCTTGCCTTTGCACCCTTTTTGTTGTATGACCCTGGGCATTTGTTATCATCGGAGCCACGACAGTGATGAAGGAAATACAACACGGGGCCGTGGTGATGTTCCAATGACAGAATGTTTGTCCTGTACCTGCCTCAGCAAAGACTGGGTGCCCAAGACCTGGAAGCTGAGCCCTGGAAGGGCCTCGAACTCATTCAAACCTGCTCCAGGTAAGGTAAGAGGGCAACCTTTATCCCCTCTTCTCTTTCTCTCTGTCTCTTCCTGGCTCTGTTTTTTAATCTCCATTTTTCTCTGTAGTCTGCTTTATCCTCCCCTTTCAGACCGACTTCCTCCACTATATGTTTTCTGCCCACCCACTACCCACCTGCCAGCCAATAGTTCAAATAAATTAGGTTGTCAAGACACTAACCCCAGCCACAACTAGACGTGAACGTTCAGTTCAAATGCCCCCCACCACCAACTCCTGTCTCTACATCTTTTAGTTAAATTCTTAAGAGAAGAACCAGTTGGTCTTCTTATCTGACAACTGACAAGCAGTCCTTAGGCAGGTGCCCCTGACCCAATCAACACAGCCAGTAGGAAGAACAATGTCATAGGCACCACGGGAAACCAATGGGGAAGATTCTCCAGGCGGGGATTTGAGGCAGGTCCCAAATGCAACTCGTCTACACCTGGAGTTAAGGAAGCACAGGTCTTTGGCTCCAAGAACAGCCACTGTAGTCCCACTATGCGCCACACCTTGCAGGGCCATCCTGCCTCATTCTGCCAGCCTGACTAGATGCCGGTAAAATACAAGGATCCTCTCCCTTTTTAGAGTGGACCTCTTTACAAGAGCAACACCTGAACTAGACTCTATATTCTGATGGCTCTTAACCACCCATGGTCCTGTGGGAACCACGGGCCTCCGGCTGTGGTAACCAACTCCTTCTGTCTATGGGAACCTGCTCCCTCCGTCTGTGAGAACTCCCTCCCTCCATCCATGGGAAACTCCTCCTGTCTGTAGGAACCTTCCATCCCTACCCACCAGCAGTCCCTCCTTCTTGTAGCCTCTGTGGAAAGTGTCCATTCCCCCAAGGGCCTCCTTTATACAGCTCAGTCGAGATTATGGGCTCTTCACTAAGTGCTTCACATTAAAAATTCATAAAGGAACTATATATACATATATATTTTTTTTAAGAAGGTGGGTCGTACAATATAGAATTCAACTGTATACAAAGCACATCACTAAAAACTAGGGGCAAAGCGTTTCTAGGTGCTGAGGGCACCATGGGCAGGTGCAAAGGAATGTGGTAGTTTTGGCAGCCTCCTCTCCCTACTCCCTGACTCACCCCAGCCCATCCTCCTGATTGAGAGGCCACCCTGAAAGCATGTATATGCATTAGCACATACACTACTCACACACAAGCCCTCTGACACACATGTGTGCATATGTGCTCACATACATGGCATACTAGCCATCACATGCATGCACATAGGGAATTACACACACATATACCCACACATGCACACACACTCATGGACATTCACATCCACAGACATGCACTCATAAGTGCACACATTCAAATACACACGCTCAAGCACACATACACTTGTACACACACCCTATAAGAGTGCACTCAGCCACACGCACCAGACTTAAAAGAACTATAAATAGTAATAACTACATTGAGTGCTTACCATGTGACAGTCCCTCTTGAAACATTGTCTCATTTATGATAAAAGGCTCTAATATTCATATTACATTGAGGAAAATGACCCACAAAGACCTCGGCAAAGTCACTTGCCCAAGGTCACACAGCCAGTATGACTGAGGCAGCATTTGACCCGGGTCCACCCAACCCTGAAGTTCATGTTTCCTTCCCCCAGGAATCACAGGCAGAGGTTCTCTCTCCAGAACCTCCACAGAGCTTGGCTGATCTGGCCTTCATTCCTGGCACAATCCCTAGTGGGCAGCATGACTAGGGAAAGTTATTTAATCTCCTAAACCATCCTCATCACGGGAAATAGCAACTCAAGCCTTGGTACCTTTTGCTCCAACAGCTCATACCCAACCTGTCTGGAATCCCGTCTCCACTCACATCGCCTGCTATCACCCTACTCCAAGCTGCCATCATCTCTCACTTGGACTACTGCAGTGACCTAATAGGTCTCTTTGAGGCTTATCACCTACAGCTTCTTCTCAACCAAGCAGCCAGAGATCTCATTGTTAATGGCTTTATTGAGATAAAAATTGACATACAAGAAACTGCACATATTCATATTTAAAGTACACAATTTGTTAAGTTTTGACATATGTGTACACTGGTGAAATCATCACCACAATGAAGGAAATAAATATCTCCGTCATCCCCAAAAGTTTCCTCCTGCCCCTCTGCATCTCTTTCCCACCTCCGTCACTAGGCAACCACAGATTTGCTTTCTAGAATTTTATATAAACAGAATTATACAATATGTGCTCTTTTTTTGTTTGGTTTTTCACTTATCATAAAAACTTGAAATTTATGCATGTCGTTATACATATCAATAGTTTATTCCTTTTTATTGCTGAATAGTATTCCATCATATGGCTATATCACAATTTGTTTATCCATTTTATCTATTGATAGTCATTTGGATTGTTTCCAATTTGAAGTTATACGAATAAAGCTGCTATGAACATTTGTGTACAAATCTAAGACAAAAATCTAGATGTGGAATAGCTAGAATTCATAGTAGGTGTATGCTTAACTTTTGAAGAAACTGCCAGACTGTTTTTTAAAGTGATTGTATCATTTTCATTAGCACCAGCAATATATGAGAGTTTCAGTTCCTTCATATTCTTACCAACACTTAGTGTAATCAGCCTTTTTAATTTTAGACACTCGAATTGATATGTAGTGGTGTTCTCATATGGTTTTTAATTTGCATTTCCCTACTGACTAGTGGTTCTGAGCATCTTTTTATATGCTTATTTGCAATCCATTTATCTTCCTTGGTGAAGTTTCTATTCAAATCTTTTGCTCAATATAGTTTTGAGAGTTCTTCGTATATTTTGGATACAACCCTTTTAGCAGATATGTGTTTTGCAAAGCTTTTCTCTCCATTTGTGGCCTGTCTTTTCATTCTCTTGACAATGTCTTTTGAAAATTAGACGTTTTTAATTTTGATGAAATGAGGTTTAACCATTTGTTCTTTTATGGATCATGCTTTTAGTATCTTACCTAAGAAATCTTTGCCTAACCCAAATTCACAAAGATTTTCCCCTGTTTCCTTCTAGAAGTTTTATAGCTTCATGTTTTACATTTAGATCCATGACCCATTTTAAGAAATTTTTTGTATACTATTGAAGGTAGGGATGAAGATTTATATTTTTTGCATATTGATATCCAAATACTCCAGCACCATTTGTTAAAAAGATTATCTTTCCTCCGTTAAATTACCTACAGCTTTGTCAAAAATCAGTTGTCTGGATATGTATGAGTCTAATTCTATATTCTCTAATTCTGTTACCTTTATCTATTTATCTATCTTGATGCCAAGACTTATGAGTTGGTTACTGCAGCTTTATAATAAATCTTGAAATCAGGTGGGATAAACCCTCGAATGTGGTTCTTTTTTTTTTTCCAAAGTTATTTGGCTGTACTAGACCCCTTAGCATTTCCATGTGAATTATAGAACCAGTGTGTCCATTTTGACCAGAATCGTGTTAAATCTATAGATTACTTTGGGAAAAATTGACTTCTTAACAATATTGAATCTTCTGACCCATGAACAAGGTATATCACTTTATTTATTTAGATTTTCTTTTCTATTTCTTGACAATATTTTGTAGTTCAGTGTATATAGATCTTTTATATCTTTTGTCACATTTCTCCAGAAGTATTTCATATTTTAATTCTAGTGTGAATGTTATTGCTTTTTTAATTTCAACTTATGATTTTTTGCTAATATATACAAATACAACTGATTTCTATGTATCGATCTTATGTCCTGCCACCTTACTAAACTCACTTGTTAGTGCTCATAGCTTTTTTTTTTTGTATATTTAATGGGATTTTTAAATATAAACAACATATCTTCTGTGAATAAAAATAGTTTACTCCTTCTTTTCCAATTCAGATGCCTTTTATTCCTTCTTGCTTAATTGCACTTGCTAGAATCCCAGTACAATGTTGCATATGTTGTGCTTTAATTTTCACTTTGTTAAAAACATTTTCTTACTTTCTCCTTTGACCCATGATTTACTTAGAAGTGTGGGATTTTGTTTCCAAATATGGGGGATTTTGCAAAGATTGTTCTGCTAAGGATTTCTAATTTCATTCCAATTTAATCCCACTATGAAAAGAAAAGATATTATGAATGGCTTGGATCCTTTTAAATTTACCGAGACTTTAAATTAGTTTGATGGCCCAGAATATGGTCTATCTTGGTAAATGTTCCATGTGCACTTGAAAAGAATGTGATTTCTGCTGTTTTGGGGTGGAGTGTTCTATAAATAAATGCCAATTAGTTCAAGATGAGAATGGTGAGGATGGGAGCATCCCAAAATAGCAAGATGCTGAGTCCCTTAGTCATCCTTGGAGAAAAGCTGCCCAGGAAAGACACAGACCAGCAACTTCATCACTGGACTTTGTGTACATGAGACATAAACTTTTATTACTTTCCACCATTGAGATCAGGAGTTTTACTTGTCACTGCAGCACAGAGTAGCCTACTCTCATACAGGGCCTCACTCCTGAAAGATATTATTCAAATACCTACCTTTCTCCAGTGGAATACACAGTGAAACGTAGGAAGGGAGCAAAGTGTCTTTTCTCATTGGAATCCTATAAAATCAGCAGTGGCCAGAACTATCTTGTTTAAACATCTCTCTACTCTTCTCACACAATCTAGTCTCTCTCAATTTTATACAAACTATATTTTATCAATAATCTGCTCATGATAATGGCAGGATGTAGATTCAACACTCAGCCCTGGGAGAAATTTATGAAGGGATATACTGATACCTTGAATCCTTCAGGGCAACCTTATTAATATATGTGAGCTGTTCCCTTTCACTCTCTTCTCTGAGTTTATCCCAGAATGGGTTTCCATTATGGTCCCTTTTGTTTGATAAGTGAATGAATGAATGATTAAATAAATGGATGGATGGTTGAATGAATTTGGTGTGGCTAAGCTGTCTATGAGAATCTTCCTAAATATTAGTTAAAAAGGTCCCAGTCATCTCCTAGGTGATAAAGTAAAACTTTCCATATCAACCCTGTCTGAAGTCAAAGAAAGAATTGGAAACTCCTTTGTTCCCAGAAAGGGAAACGTGGGCTCCCCAGCAGCCATGTTTAGGGATCCACAGCAGAATATTTTCACCAAATCAGGACTTCAGCTCTCTGTTATGAGACAGTCAAACTTGTTCCAATCCCTGTTGATCCACAGAACAAGGACAAGTGACTCCCTGATTGGCTGATCTCTCCCTAGTTTCATGTAAATGGGGTCACCAGCGGACTCTTGTCCAAAGCTGTGATGGGTGAAATAGATTTTAGAGATCCTATAACCCTTACATGCAAGAATTCTCTCCAAATTATGGTTCCTGACCAGTGCTGAGCCATGAGAGGCTGTACGGAAAACCCTTGGGGCAGAAACTCATCTCCTGTAATATGGCAGACTAAGTATTAGAATTAGTTTCCCTGCTAACAATAACTGGATCAAATATATTTTGTAAATCTTCCTAAAAACCGTGAAAGGAATTATCATGACAAAATCTAAAGGAAAGTTGGACCCCAGAGAGTTGTGAAATACCCAAGAGACTTTTACCCTGAAGGTATTTGCCAAACCTGGACAATTTGAGCTTCCATTTGCACAGCCTCATGGAATGTGGGGGACCAAAGACAAAGCCCAAAGCTTACTCAAAGTAGGTTATGAGTCTGTTAGAAGACCTTCCTCCATTACGTGGGGGCCCAAATGGTCTACACTGTCCACGAAATGGTAAAACAAAAGTATGCTGTCTCCTGTGCCAACTCTCCACCACCCCAGAAGACCAGAACAAAAACTTGCTCAATATGAGTAGAGCATGGGGTGGTTAAGAGTCTTAGAAAAGTTGCACTATGAGCCAGCCAGTGAATTTGCAGCTCCAAGTAAATCTCCCAGTGATCCAAAAAGAAAAAAGAAAAAGAAAAAGAAAAAACTTATAAGCCATAATTTTAACGCATACTGACCTGAAATTGGTTGTGTCCCTGGGGATGTGGCAGAATCATACACAAATATTCTCTGAAAGAATACACCTAGACCAATCTAGGCTACAAATATTCTCTAAAAATAATTTGCCAACAGAATACCTGGGATTCTCCACACGCTAGACCAGAAGCTGCAACTAACCCCACATAACCTGAGTCGTGTCCCTCCTACCCCTCAGCCAGCATGGGATTGACAGAGCCAGGCTGAGGCTAGACTCCAGTTTGTCTCTGATTCGTGAGGAAGAGGTTTGACAGAAAGTTATAGTGACAACAAGTTTGGAGGGAGATAATTAAAACCACCCCAGATAGCACCATTCTGAATCTCTCTCGAGTATTTCATAAGCACCGATTACTTAAATGCAATTGATATGCTGATTACAAATCGTTCTTATTTATTGATTAAGATAGTACGCAAATCTTGGTTAGCCTAATTCCGGTTGCTATATGTACTCAAAGGTAAGAAACCTACATCCATGAAAATATCATCAATAATTATGTTTCCACACTAAGTCAAACTTTTTGATGCAAATCTGTCCTATGAATGTGTGTCTTAGAATGTGTACCACTTTTTACACCATTGACAATACACACTTGTCCTAATGCTTTCCTTTAAGAAAGCATTTTAGGTTTGCTTTTAAGCAAACCTTAACACTAAGACCTGAGTGCAAGATATTTATTTGGAAGGAGATTTCAAAAAATACTGTGAGAATTGGGAAAGTGAGACAGAAATGGGGGGAAGCCAATAAAGGTTGTGTTGATAAATAATACGAATGGGGCTCAATTCCACAGGGACTCCTTTGAGAGACTGCTGTGAGCACTGTTCAGAGTTGTCCTACTGAGGGGGAAAAATCTGGGATATTTTTCTACCAACTCCCATTTCTCATTGGCTGAGGCCTGTTCCAGGGACATTAACTCCTTGACACCTCTGACCAGCCCCATTTGCAAGCCAAACCACTCTCTCAAGCAAGATACATCCTCCAGCAGAGAGAAACAAGAAACTGGAATAGACCAAAGGGATATGCACAGGACACCAACCATATCTACAGAACACTCATTCACTAGAGTAAATGGTCTACCAGGGGACATCCTCCAACATTAGCCCAGCTGGTCTGACATCAACCAAAGGAGGAACCTAATGTGTGCTAGTCACTCATTCATTTATTCACCCAACCGAAAATTACTGTGCAACCACTGTGCTCCAGGAACTCTGCAAGTCACTGGGAGCGGAGTAGAGACTGGAAAAGCATGTCCTCTGGATTCAAGTTTCTTGCAATCCAATGTATGCTCCTGAAGCTCCTTCGCTTCTACTTCGTATGAAGAATGTCAAGGCTAAATGGCATCATGGTTAAGATTCCGGGCCCTGGAATCAAGGAGACCGTGGTTCCAAGTGACCTTGGGCAATTTACTAACCTCGTAGAGATTCATTTTGTTTATCTGTAGAATAGAGATGCAGTAACTGTTGGGAAGGCCAAAGGCAACAATTTACATAGAACATTTGACATAACACCTGGCACTCAGTACTAGATCTGCTGAAGAAGAGGAGAAGGAAGAAGAGGAAGAAGATCCAGTACCTACTTTCAGGGGCTCAGAAGCTAGAAGGAGACACAGACACAGTAACAGGCAATCATAAAATCATATAGCTATGCACTGGTCCAGGTACTATTGCTATGTACAAAGCAACCCAAATGTCTTGACAGAAAGCAACCATTTGATTATACTTGTGGATGATATGGGTCAGGAATTCATGCAGGAGCTCAACTGGAATGGCTAGAAGAATGAGAGTGACTGAATGGCTGCAGGAAGAAACATCTAGAGCACAATTTGGCCAACTTCAGTCCATGAACTAAATCCGGCCATGCCGTTCATTTAGGTGTTGTCTACAGCCATTTTTGAATGACAACAGCAAAGTTGAATAGTTACAACAGAAACTGTATGGCCTACAAAGCCAAAAATGTTTATTGTCTGACCTTTTACAGAAAAGCTTTGCTAACCTCCCATTTGGAAGTATTTTCTTCACATGATTGGCAGCTGATGCTGACTGTCCATTTGGACCCCAGCTGGACTGTCAGTTGGAACTGTACATGTGACTTCTCCATGTGGCCTCTCACCATGAGCTAATTTGGGCTCTTTCCCAACATGGTGGCTGGGTTCTGAGAACAAGAGCCCCAAGAAAGGAAGGTAAAAGCTGCATGGAACTCTCTGATTCAGCCTCAGAAGACACACTGTGTCACCTCTACACTATTCTAGTGGCCATGGCCATCAAAAGGTCCAGCCAGGTTCAAGAAGAGAGGACATAAACCCCATCTCTGGCTGGGAAGAATAGCAAAGTCACATTGCAAAGGAGCATGTGGGATGGGAAATACAGTTGCTGCCTTCTTTGTCAAATACAATATTCCATATACAGGGGATTTTTTTAAAAAATAGACTGAAGCAGAAAGGAGGATGCTTCTCCAGAAAGCTTCCTCTTAAGCTGGTTGACTCTTAAGCTGAGGCTAAAAGCATAAATGAGACAAAGCCGGGCCAAGGTTTCCTTTAATGATATTCAAACCTGCTCCATAGCCACATAGATTCAGGATACCTTCCTGGGGGAGCATGCCACAAATACAGGCAGGGGAGAGGGCACGGGTGTGTCTGTGTCCAGTCCCAAAGGATTCTTGGGAGACTATGTGAGATGACAAAGTAAAACAGACCAGGACAGAGATGCCAGCTATATGGATTTAGACTTACAAAGGCTAAGATCAGTGGCACTGTGCCTGAAATATACATATATATGTTATAGTTATTTATATAACTATATATAGTTATATATACATATATAGTTAACTATGTAACTATTAAGTCATATAGTTAATGACTTCACTACGTATAGCAAAGACATTAACTATAAGAATAACAACTAATATTTGTTGAACCTTTACTGTGGACTGAGCACTGTGCTAAATTCTTCCCATGCAGTATTTGATTTAGTGCTCCCAAAATCCAGTAAGGATTTTTGTTTTCATTTTTTTTATGTTTGTTTTGTTTTGCTTTGTGTAATATCGAATGATTTTTTTAAAAAGACATTTGTTTCAAAGCAAACATATCGCAGGCCAAGGCTGACTCCAGCCTTCAGCCCACATTAGGACGGGGTGCCTCCAGCTAACAGGAATGGGACGCCACTCTGACAGTGCCATGGTGTATTTCCTCCTGTGGCCGTTAGACACAGCTCACAAAGCCAGACATGGTCAGAGATAAAGAGTGTTGTTTTTCACGCCTGGAGAACTAAAGTGCTTGACTTATAAGCTAGGTTTCCCTTGTAGCAACTCTTCTGAAATACAGCCCAGCCTGTTAGCTGGTAGCACATCAGGAGAGTTACAAAGACCAAGGAAGCCCGCCTCTTCTCAGCTACAGAGGAGGAAATGGATGGAGTAAAACGAGGAGTCAGGCCCAGACTGCTTGAGATGGAACCCTCTGGCCAGGCCTCCCACGGCCCTCAGCCCTTGGAACCCTGAGTGTTTGCTCTGCACCTGGTCTATACAACGTTGCTACAAGTCCTGGCTTGAGCCAGCTAGCTCTGGTTCACCAGGATAACTTGTTTTCACTCACTTCTGTGCACCTAAATATGTGAAATGCTACTCAACTCTTCAAGAAGGGGGACCCTGTGGGCTGTGGGCAAGGCCATCGTCATGGACTTCTCTACGATTCTGTACGTCTGGCACTGAGTCAGTGGTGGACCATCCTCCATCAATGCTGGGTAAATGAGCAGATAATAAGCTCCTTTCCGTGTTCTGCTCTTATCACACTGCTGAGTTTATATTCAAAGCTTTGACCTCAAACGTTGGGAAACTTGGACAGCTATTGTCATATTCAGTGCCTATTGCTGCCATTGGCCCTGAGATACCTTTGCCACTCATCTCATTTCATTGAAAAGGGGCCGTTGTAAAAACAGAGACTCTATGTCCTTTTCAGTACAGCCACCCATCAGCAGAGATTCATCTGCAGCTGGACATGTTCCCATACCTGGCACCGAGACCCAGAATTCTCTGCCCAGGTGAGTCAGGTTGAACATGGCAGTGGTCAGAATCGTGCTCAGCATCTAGGATGCAGACCTCAGAGCCTGTTCAGTCTTGTAAGCTGTGCAGCTTTTCTGAGAACAAAGCCTAATGTGGGTGAGATCCATCAAAGATAACTTGGACGCCAACCTGAAAGTCTTTCTGTAAGTGAGAGATCAAGTATTTCTCCCAGACCATTTCCCATGCTTAGATAACATGCTCCATCCACAGGCCTGGTGGTGTGCGAACTCATCTCCCTTTGGCCATCGCTGATTGGACCAGGTTTTCCAGGTTGGACCAATCATATTCTCCATCTGGGATTATGGGACCCACATCACAGAGAGCGACGCAGCGGGCTGTAAAACATCATACATCATTCTTTCTTTCCAGGTGCTATCTCCATTTGTAATTATTACATACTTCTGTGTGGTTCTTTGATAAATTAGTGAATCCTTGAACTGATAAGTGAATGAGAAGTTGAACGGCGAGGTCAGGTAAAGTTGAGGTTAAAATCAGAACCGAGAACTGAGAACAAAAAATCCATGGGGTAACAGAAATTGGGAGCCTTGTAAGGGGAACAGGTCTCCATGCAAGCAAAGCAAGTCTCCGAAAGAAGAATGGGAGCAGATGTAGGAGAGGCCCATCTCTAGTTCCTGCAAATGGATTCTGCCCAGAGTCCTTGGATGTCTCTAGGAAATCCTCTATCTGGACTGGTTTGAGTCAGCTTCTGTTCCCTGCAGCTGAATATTTACTAAATCTCTACACTCTAGATACTGTCTTCAAAACAAGAGACACAGTCTTCCCTCTGGCTTCCCATGAGTACACCAAGGCTGAATCTGCACTGATCCAACATCCAGGAGAATAATGCAAAGGCAGCCACCCAGCCACATGATTGGCTTTTAAATACACAGATGTTGGGAAATATCCTGACAACCGAATGAACAGTTTGCTTCACCACTAGACACAGGCTTGGGGAAAAGATAGTCTTGCCTCCGCAGTGTGTCGTGGATGTCCCAGTTCTCAAAGATGAGAGGGTGCTACATCTCTCTCCCAGGCAAGCCTCAACGTTAGGTAGAATGGTGGCACTGGAGGCTGCCCTTTGGATCCCATTAGCTAAGTGTACCTGATGACAGATGTCGGCTGGTGTTCCTCAGGAGAAATTCAGGTTGCATCCTTCCCTGCTGGAACAAGTCATTCACACCAGATCTGTCTGCTTGCACCACCCTGCCACTCTGTGATGGGGCCGCCAACAAGTGAGGTAGGAAGACGTTCACACTTGTGTTTGCAAACTGTCACCTTTATAAAACAGGCAACATTTTTCTATTACAATTAAAAACACTTATGTCAAGTTTTGTTTTTAATTAAATCCTGAGCCTTTGACTTGCTAAAGAGCAGCAGGGGACGAGTGGCCTGTGATGGCATAAGAGAAAAATGAAAAAATCTGAAAGAAGCTTCCAAGAACACTGAAAATCCTCTGAGAGTTGCTAACCCTAGTTGGGGTCAAAATTAAAATTCCGTGGCCTTCACCCAGAGAGGTAGGTGGGACTATGGGGAATGTGGTAATCGCTGTGGTTATGTACCCCACACTCCTCCCTGCCAATAAAACCCTAACTTTGTTCAAGTGTCAGCTGGAGATCATTTGACCCCAGAATACCACTCTGATGTGTGTGATAATCAGTGTGACAGAGAGGAATCTGCTTGGGAAAGTTTTCTCTGACCTTATGAGGAGGAGGCACTTGATAAGAAATTATCTGTTCTGATACTGCTTCCTGTGTCCTGCCTCCATATGTGGTGTGAGGATGTAATGCTTAGAGCTATGGCAGCTATTTTGTGACCATGAGGAGAATGCCAGGAGAGTCATAGGGAGGCCAGCCCAGAGACATGACATTGTTGAGATGCTGAAGAGATTGTTGAGATACCTCTGAAGAGATTATGTGAGAAAATCGTACCCCCTTGCTTATTTAAGACAGGTTAGTTATATTCCCTGCTACCTGCAACTGAAAACATTCTTAATACAAGGTATGAATTTAGCAGCTGAGTTCACAGATGACAAAAGAAAAAGTAGCCTTAAATCTGTGCCTACTTTAAATTGCACTAAAAATAGAATGTAAACCCGTAACCTGATCTACTTGCTTCATGTTGTCACTCTTCTTCTCCCTTTTTCTATTCCAGCCATACCAGCACCCTTTCATTTCCCCCCATCATTCTTGTCTTTGCCCTGGGGCCTTTGCACATGCTGTTCCTGCCATCTGAATGCTCATTTTCTGCTTTGTACCTGTCTGTCTTCTTCACATATTCTCATCATTCGGGTCTCAGATCAAATGCTACTTGATCTCAGAAGCTGCCCTGATAATCTGATCTAAAGTAGCCCCAACTTCCCCCTTGGCACATATTACTTCTTGAGACTATATTAGTTGACTTCTTATTTTCAGTCTCCCCCATTGACCTCTAAGATCTGTGAGAATAGCAGCCCTGTGGGCCCTGCTCACCATTATATTCCCCATTTTTAACATGGGTTTGACCTATTTAGTCCCTCAAATTTTTTAATAAATGAGGAGACATGCTAGTCATTATGCTAGTCATTTCATATATGTTAGTACATCGCATTTCATCCATCAGCCCATGAGATGAAAGTGCTTAACCCCATTTAACAGATGACAAAACCAAGGCTCAGAGAGTTCAAGTAACTCATCCAAGCTCACACAACCAGTAAGTGATAAGCCATGACTCCAGCAGAGGTCTTCTGGCCCTGCAGACTCTCTTCCACATTGCATATGCTTTTGGTTGAGTTTTGTCAACTTCTTCGGGAGATAATTTAGCAGCGCTTGCAACCTTGGCATTAAGGATTCTCTGTCCTTATTAGCAGTTTCAGAGACAGTAGGACGCAAATCCTCCATGCACTGCTCAGTCTAAGCTCCGAGTCCAGCAGTGACTCAGGGTCTGGATGCCAGAGATCTCAAAACACAGAGAGTTGCACAAAGAAAATTAGGAGCATCTGAAGTTACAAAACACCCCAAAGTTCCCCGTGGCCTGGAGGCCAGCAGTCACTGCTGGGAGAATTCCGACTTTAATGATAATTTGGAATTTTGTTCCCAGAGCTCTCTGGGTGTCTGATGCTTTAGTAAAATAAACTTCAGATTTTGCGCAATCAAAATATGCAAATCAAAACTCAATTTTTCCTTTTTTTATTTTAATCATTTTATTATTTTTTAATTACTGTTGCCATATGATATATCAGTTTCAGGTGGCTGAAAAGGAGGAAGGGATTAAGTACAAATTGGTAGTTACAAAACTCATTTATTTTCTAAAAACTAAAGTCTTGGAAGATTATGGTCCAGAGTCCAGCTGTGACTATGGAGTGTGACATTGGCGGCAAGCCTGGGATTCAGGGTATATACAATAAAATCCAATCAACAGAATTGCTAGGCAAGGAAAAAGAGGATGGAACTAACATTTATTAAATATCTAATACATGCCTGGCCCTGGGCAACAGTATTTGATGAGCATTAACACATTTCATTTACACAATAATAGATCAAGGTTATAGGTAGTAATCAAGACTCTTACCAAAATGCCTAAATCTACATGACCATTTGTTGACAGATGACTCGAATTGGGTCTTTCTTTGAAGAAAGAGGCTTGTGCAAGGCCTGACTGGCAGCTCTACTCCGGGCCCCAGGGATCTCTGACCTGCCCTGCAGATGGAGAGGCAGAACGAGTTAGTTTGGACTTGATACATGCCAGTCCCAGCCACAGTGACTGCAGTGTATAGCTGGCATGACCTGCTGTGCAGATTTTACTCTGCACAAATCTGGGGAGCATAGGCAGCCCATATACTACGATGTGAATAGCACCCTCAGTGCTATACAGCCCAAACTCACCCAACCATGCATGACATTTCTGCACGTTAGAATCTCTGAGTAGTTTTGTTGTTGTTGTTTTTTAATATAGATTTCTAGGCTTCACCTCCAGAGATTTGAATATCATTGTTTGTAGGCGGGGTCTGGGAATCTATTTCTATAAATACCCTAGGTGGTTATAACACAGGTTGTGTATAGACCACCAAGTAGAGATACTTCCCTGGAAATGGCTATGATTTTTCAACTGTTATAGTAAATTCCAGACAGGAGCAGGTATCCCTGACCTTCATTCTTTTCTCCAAAAAAGGGGGAATGGAAAACATTCTCGGGAATTGGGAGTCCCAGTGAGCTGGCTTTCAGAGCAACATTCTTCCATTATATCCTGGCTAGTGGTGAAGCCAACCTTTGGACCTTGCATATAAGAAGTTTAAAAAGTCCCTGAATATGAGAGAAACTCTACCTTCCATGGCAGTGAGGCGGAAACTTTTGCTTCAGGGAAAATCCTAGAGTTGGCAAATCCCTATAAAATGATTCTGTGGGAAGGTGACTGTGTGTAGGGACCCACCCGCCCCACTAAGCAGAGATGCCTGCTGTCTACAGTTGCCAGGATTAACTACTGGCTGCCTCAACTCCTTCCTTGTAAATAGTTTCAATTCAATCTGTGGGAGGATTTTTTTCTCCCTCCCACAGATAAATATCTTTGACTTTCTAATGGAAGTCAAGTGGAACTAGGATCGGTTTTGCAACCGTTTTTGCTTAATGCATCCTAATCCACACGTTTCCCCATACGAGAAGGAAGGATTGAACCCAGAGGGTTTCTCTCTAATTTTCCAGTCATTCAAGCTATTTCCTCTGACATACACAATAGGTTTCCATTCCGTTCCCCTAAATAGAGTGTCCTCAGACCCGTCTCTGCTTTTTGAAATCTTCTTTCATCTTTCCAGGCCTAGCACAATTGATATGTCATCAGAAAAAGTTCTCAGAAAAAGTCCCCTCCGTGAGAGTTAACTGTCCTCTCCTCAGCTCTCCAATCACGAGCTGCCTTTGTACACGGCCAGCTATGTAAATACCTGTCTCTATTGCTAGAACATAAACTCATTCTCCGTAGGGCCTGCGCACAAGTGGGCACTGAGGAAATATGTCTTGGAGTCAAGCATGCCATGTACAATTTAATGCAATTTTTAGTGATGTGGCAATATGATGGGGTTTATTAATTCGCATTAATTTGGGGAGATCTGAATTAATGGGAAACAGGGGTAATTTAAAAGAACGATAGCTTATTTACTCTGAAAGTCATGTGAAAAATCAAATTACCCAAGAGTATTGTTGAAGAGAGGCCTTCTCTTCTGCATTAATAAATAAGCAAGAATGTGCTGGATATAGCACATCAATTAGATAACGGTAAGTTCCCTGGCTGCTGCATTTAGAAAAGCCATCCAGCCTAGTGGCTAAGAGCAGGGTCTGAAGTCAGGTGGTCCTGGGCTTTATTTTTACTTCCCCACTTACCAGCTGTGTGAACTTGAGCCAGCTGCTTAACCTCTCTAAGATGCCTCAGTTTTCCTATCTATAAAAGGGGAGTAATAAAAACAGTAATAATAACAATAATAGTAATAATAATACCTTCCTCTCAGGGGTGTTCTGACAAGAGACCTTGTCTGTAATGCATATCCCATTATACTTGGCACTTTGTAAGTGTTCAATAAATGTTGCCTGTCATCATAACATTATAATCACTATTATTTAATCTATGGAGGAAGGAGTTTCCTAACTTTGAAGACACTTTTGATTCAGCACTTCACCAGTCCTAAACAATAGAGAAAAAAACTCACAAGCTCTTTAAGCATCAGGACCCTGGGGGTCAACATCGTGACCTCGAATAATCTTTTATGACCTCTCCAGCCAAAGGAGCAGGCTTACAACGTGATGGCTGGCAGAATAGCCCTCAGGCCTCACTGTCCCATTTTCCAATCTCTAATATTTTTGGGAATCGAGGAGGTCAGCCCTCTCCCTCCAACGCCCTCGTGAGTGAAAACCAAAAGAATTCCAGGCAGCTTCACCCAAACACAGGCCACCAATATGCAGAAACTTCAGCAAGCGAGGCTCAATTTGACAGCGATGCAAGCCCCCCACCTCATCCCCTCCTCCCTTCCCAGCACATTTTAAAGACACAAAACCAATCAATAGAGGGCATTCAGAGAGTTGCTGCCAGTGGCTAGAAGAGAATAGATACCGAGAAAGTCATAACGATGATAAATCCGGGCCCCACTCCTCTCTGACTAATGTAGGCACTAAAACACGCCATGAATATCCTGCTTTGAAACGTGTCACGCTTCTGAGGGGCCAATCAATCTCCAGCTCTCAGTGGACCACATTAAAATAAATTTGTCACTGTGAGTTTATGAAATATTGATGGTGTTTTTAAGTCAGGATGTTAGGAGGTGGAAAGGTGTATCAAAAGAAAGAGGCAGGGAGAGTTACTTTAATGAATTATCTCGAGGCGAGGAACGGAAACGCATGCAGAGGCTGGAGGAAGAGGAAGCAATGGAGAAAATACATTGACATAGAGAGCACAAAGCTTCCAGAATGAGGAAGCCAACAGCCGTGGTGTCTCAACTGTATTACAAAGAACATTAATAAGTAGGTACTCTTGGGAAGGCATTAGAAGATGAGGATTTCCTGGTAAAATAAGGTTGGGAAACTGCATTTGCAAATCTCAGCCCTGGAGGGAGACATGCATATTAATATACTAAAGGTTCTGAGAAGTCCTGCAGCGAAAAAGCACGTTTAACTTTGTTTGATCTAACATTTCCCAAACTTATTTGACATGATAAAACGAGCATCTTGCTGAACACTAAGGTTCTGCAGAAACCAGTAGGAAGATGTGAGCCTAAATCTTTGCTATGCAAAGCGTGGTGCATGAACCCCAGCATCGGTATCGCCAGAGAGCTTGTTAGCAGGGCCCATCCCAGACCAACTGAATCAGAATCTGCATTGTAACAAGATCCTGGTGATTTATGCACAGTTCAAGTGATTCACCAGAGAAAGAAGACCATGGATGAAAGACTGAGCTATGCCTGGTCACGAAGGGCTTCTGCTTGTAATCCTGCCCATGGAGGACCAGAGGATGTTTGACTTCATCCAATACTGAGGTTGTTTGTCCACTGAACATTGACTTGCAATAGCATAAACTCAGAAGACATTTTTTAAATCCAGTGTGTACAGGGACATCTTTTGAAACAACTGTAAATGATGAAAACCCTGTGGTCTTTTTGCAATTGCAAAACCAAGAGCCAGAAACACCTCCACCAGGACCAGAAAAGCTGAATAGAGATCATATCCTGCCAAAAGCGCCTCCTCAGTCTCAGGTTTGTCATTCAGCCTCCAAAGACTCTGCTGGTGTCTACATGTGGAAACAGCAATGGAAAAAAAACAAAACAAAACAGGGAGCCCAGGTAGACCACTTCTGCAGTGTGGTGGGTGAGAGCTCAAATTCTGCAGGGGCACATTCCAGTTCCACTGTTTACTTAACTGCGTGACCTTGGCAAGTGACTTCACCTTCCTGAGCCCCAAAGCTCTGGCCGTCTTATTTATCATTGTACCTTCAGCATCTTCAGCATTTAGCACATACTTGACCCCCATAATTACTGCAAACATGTTTCATGCACAAATAAATATACTGTGCAGCGGGGATGATAATAGTTCCCGCCTTGTAGGATTATTGAGAGATCTAATGAAATGGGGTCAAGAAGATGCAAGGTACATAGCGGGCACGCAGTATGGGTCTTAATTTATGTATCGAGTGGTCCCATGTAGACAAGTGAGATTTTTTTACTTTTCTGCTCATATTTTGGCAGCATGGAGAGTCAGTCTCTCTGGGCTTCGTTAATTACTGATCAGTTCACTGGTTGATTGAGGAGGCAGAACAGAACTCCCTCTGGTGGCTTCTAAACTTCTTTGTCCCTCAGAATTGCCCACCCTCTTCTCAGAAGGGAATTGGCAGTCAGGAACCGTGTCACACTCTGCAAGACTAAAATCGGCTCCCAAGACTTCTTGACCTTGGTCCACTGACCCTCAGAACTCTCCATTTCCCTGGGGAATCAGCTTGGAAAAGCATCTTGTTCTTTTCCTTAAACAGCTGAAATAGTGTCAAGAAAATACCACCTCCTGGCATCCAAAGGGGTAGCCCTCTTCCTTTCTCTTCTTACACACCACATAGCCAAGACAGGCTCCTAGACTTCTCTGCTTCCCCCTCAGGTGTCTAAGCACAACCTGCTTCAATCCACCCTTCCCCAAACCCCTCAGTTAATTATTCCCTCTGAGTCTTAGTTTTCTTGTCTATAAAATGTGGGAAATGAGAGTTCCCTAATAACGTTGTGATAAGGATTGAATGAAGTAATGTATGCAATTGATTATGGACTAATGCTGTATTGATATGACCAATAGATGATGCCTCGAATGAGCCAGGCACTAAGAAGTGATATTAATCATGCAGTTACTTTAAGGATTCTTTTTGACATCGGCACATGGTAGAGAAGACACTCAATACAGTTTGTTGAATGAAGGAAGGGAGGACCTGACACACCAAGAGAAAATAGAATATACTGTTTGAGAAGTAGAAATAACAATTACTTAATGTTTAATAGATGCAGAGCAATGGGCTACAATGTTTTACATACCATATTTCCTGTAATTCTTAAAAGTAATCTAATGAGATGGATAATACTATGATTTCTATTTTACAGATGAAGGAACTGAGGCACGAAGAGGCTGAGTAACTCACCTAATGCCACATAGCTAATAAATGGAAGAGCTGGGATTCAAACTTAGGTCTTTCTGACACCAGAAACTGAGCTCTTTTCACAAAGTTATATGACACAGTACTTTACAACAGCTAAACCACATCTAATCATGGTCCTGTACAAGACTAAAATCAACACCTAAAAGACTCAAGGCGAACTGAAAAACAAAAGGAAAACCAAGTGCCCTGAGATTATACCACATTCCACCAGGCACCCCGCAAACTGATGGTCAGTCCCCCAAATGTCAACGCAGAAGAAAAATGTGGTCCTAAGGAGAAGTGTGTTTGTGTCCTTGGCATCTGTTGGCAGCTGTAAGACTTGAGGCATATGAATAAGTCTCTCTAAATCTCCCTTTTCTTGTATGGCTTACAGAGTCGTGGTAAGAATTAAAGTAAGCTGTCCAATAAACCAGAAAAATTTTCATGGGCATGCCCAATGCCAGGCCAAATAGCGAGTTCTTGGCATACAGAGACCAGCAGGGCAATCTACTTTGCCTTGAGAATTCTCAGATGAGTAGAGGAGGGTGTTATTGTGAGAACACAGAGGATGGAACAACCAACTCTATGTTGAGGAGGGGAAGAGCCACACAGCTCACATCTGACTGGGTTCTTGAAGGATGCATAGGAGTTCTCCAGGTAGATGGAGATGAAGAAGCAGCTCCAGGGAAGGCTGTAGATGCAAAAGTGTCTTGTGAATCATAAAATATGATTCTGTTTGCCCCGATATCTGACCAAAACCACAATATAAAGAGGCCAATTTGGCCAGTGCATCCAGGTTTAGAAACCCTCTGTTGTCATCCAAGCGTGACCCTCAGCTCCACTGTAGGGTTCATTTCCATAGTTCCACTACTAAAGTGATGGGATTTCTAACACATTCCATCTGTGCCACCAGAGAGGCAAGTTATGCTGGATGGTTAAGCAGTAGACAGTTTCCATCATTTAGTGACAAAATCAGCCCAACCAAGAGACTGTCATTATAGTAACACACCAAGTAAATGACTAACTGACTGCTTTCAACCAAGCATGCTGTGACAGCCACACAGACTGCAGATTGATTTAGCCACCTGGGGGCTTGAAACCCTTAGAAGACTTCTTCGGTGAAGTCTCTACATGAGCTATAAATGTGAGCAAAAGCAACAAAGTATCAAGGTGGCCCTTGGTTTCAGCTGCACATGTGCCAAACACCTCAACACTGAGCTTTTGTAAAACCAGAAGAGCGGTCCAAGAGACCCAAAACAGAATATAAATCATAGGAACTTAGCCCCTTCAGGCGGGTAATCAGAGGAAAAAAGTCAAAGAAAAAGTGGGAGAAAAATGGCAATATCTATAGAACACAAAGGACCTGTATGCCCAAGTGGTAGAGTGTATGAACTTTCAAAATATTCACTGCCCTTCCTAAGGGAGAACTATATATCCCCACCCTGCTGAGTCTGGATTTGGCCATGTGACCTGTGCTTCCCCTCCCTTGGAGGGGTCAAATAGCACTGCCTTGTTGAAATCAAGAGTAGTCATTTGACTTACTTTGGCTGGTGAAATATGGGCAAGAGTAACCAGTGTCACTTCTGAATAGAAACTGGAAGAGCCAGTTCATGATTTACCATGTCTTTCCTTCCCCCAACACAGACTGACAATATCCCATTGTCCCATGGAGGCTTCTTCATCTGCCCAGGTTGCAAAGTGTAGACAATTTGGAAGACAGTTATATCCAACATGAAACGTACATATAGGGTGAGCAAGAAATAAATATTTGCTATTTTAGGACACTGAGATTTGGGGAGTGTTTGTTACCACAGCATAACTTAGACTCACCTGACCAATACTTCTACCCAGCAGCATGGAATAGAAGAAAGAATTGCAAAGAATGACTGCACACATTTTTAACATATAGGGATGCCACCAACTAGCAAAGAAGTAATGTCCAAGGAATTTCCAGGAACTATTCAGCAATTTCTTTACTCTTAAAGCAGCAGTCCTCAACCAAGGTCTGTTTTGTCCCTTTGGGACATATAGCAAAGTCTAGAAAAATATTTGGTTGTCATAACTGGAATGATGCTACTGGAATCTAGTGGGTAGAAGCCAGGGATGGTGGTGAACATCCTGCAATGCACAAGACACCTCCCACCAGGGAGAGTTATCCATCTCCAAACGTCAATAGTGCTGAGGTTGACAAACCCCACCTTAGAGAGAAACCAGGAAGAGGGGAGGGAGAAGTGGGCTATGCATCATATTTAACAACGAAAGCGTGTAACATCTACATACCATTATTGCATTTACAAAATGTTTGCTCATACATTCTCTCATTTCACCTTTACAGTTCTCCTGAATGATGGGTATTATTTCCCTATCTTCTTAATGCAGTAACAGAAACCCAAGCACATAAGCTCACTTGAGCTCACATTTATAAAGAGAGGATCAGGATTTTAACACAGTTTTGCTGCCCCACTTCCCTACCATGTTTCATTAAACCAGGGCTGTTTATTATGTCATTTCCTCCAGGACATAGATCAATATTCAATCACTGATTTGGGGCAGTGTCTAGAGACAGATTTGGTTAATTTCTAAATCTTTCTAATCCCTTTGAACATCAGGTTCAGCGAAAGAGTCACACTGCTTGGTGTATTTGTTTTGATAAGTGTAGCTTTCTTTTAATTATTTATGATAATACCCAGCGCAGACTAGTCAATTACCCTGGTATATCTTGTCAAAGTAACAATGCCTTGGAGAAGTCGCTAAACCACTGACCTCTTAAATCTTTGCTGAGAAGTGGAGCAAAACCGTGGCAGGGATTCTTGGTGGAAAATCAACTATCACCCAACCAATTAGCCAAGCCACAATGCTGAATGTTCTCTACCGGAGCATTCCAATGACACAAGAGGCTTCTTGTTGCATGGGGCTATACAACAAAGTCAAAAAGAAAGGCAAAGGCATATCAACTGTGAGCAAATAGTCATCCCAAAACACCAGTGCAAGTCAAACGATTCCTCACTGACAGAAACATCCTGTGCAATTCCTGTCAAGGTCCCTTAGCTCATATGTATAGAGCATAAAACTAAACACTATTCTCACTAGTCATCTGAGCCCCATCCTTCGCCAGGGCCTAGGCAAACCTTCCAAGTCTATCCAAAGACTTCTAATTACTAATTCTGAGAATTAGCTACAACCTGAATGTTAGTAAGAGACAGGTGAAAAAGATAATAGTAACAACAGACAGAAATCAATAAGTATTCATATATTGGTATATAGCTAAAAATTTTCCATCAATATAATTATTTATTACATCATTATGCACTGATTATTATGATGATTATTGCATTTGGAAACTGCTTTGTAGCAATGTATTGATCTGATAGAAATGAAAATAAAGAATCGAGTGAGTATGGACAACAGTATGGAGACTCCTTAAGAAATTAAAAATATAGCTACCATGTGATCCAGCAATCTCACTTCTGGGTATATACCCACAGGAAACAAAATCATTATCTTTAAGAGATTGCTACACCCCCATGTTTATCGCATCACTATTCACAGTAGCCAAGATATGAAAACAGCCTAAGAATCTGTCAATGGATGATAGGATAAAGAAAACATGACGTGTGTGTGTGTGTGTGTCTTAAAAAAATGGAAATCCTGCCATTTGAGACAGTGTGGATGAAACTAGGGGGCATTATACTAAGTGTAATAAGTCAAAGACAAATACTGCATGGTATTACTTACAAGAGGAATCTAAATTTAAAAAAAAAAAAATCAGACTCAGGAAAACAGAATAGATTGGTGGTTTCCAGGGACTGGGGCATGGGTTAAGTGGAGAGGGGTTGGTAAAAGGGTACAAACTTCCAGTTACATGATGAACAAAGTCCGAGGATCTAATGGAAAACATGGTGATTATAGTCGATGCTACTGGGAGAAAAAAGAATCACGTGGGGAGTGCATGGAATATGTGTGACTCTAGGAATATGTGTGAATGTCAACTAAACTACCCATTTCTGGCCTTGCTTTCTGAAAGTGTTTTTGATGCAGTGTAATAGAAAGGGACAAGGTACAGAATGCAGAGCCCGTTGGAACTGAAAGACTGATAAGATATTGAAGGCTTCCATCAATTTTCTGTAACAGTGTTTGGGCAGCTACCCACAGAGGTGAACCCACTAATTTGCATAGTAGATGAAGAGCCTCCTCTTCAGCAGATGTTACTGATGCCCTGCCCCACTTCACTCAGCCCACTTTGGTTGTCTACAATGGCACATGGAGTCATTTCCAGGGCACTGGCACTCCCCACCGCAGTGCCTGTTCCTGCATCTCTTTTCTTCTCTACCTAAGGACTTTATCTAGCAGTCTTTGGGTGTGCTCACCTCCTGCAAGCACAAATGCCCCCAAGGACAGCCTCCAACCAATGGAGTATGGAAGTCAGTGGATAAATGTCCTAGCCTCCCACCCTCCAGTGGGAAGATCTTAAAATGCATACCACACGGTATATCAGTGGATCCCCAGAAGAATCGAGCCTCGGTTACCCACAGCTACAACCTTACACTCGGTAGATGCCCTTTATTTGGCTTTTCTTCCCTCCCTATCCTACTTTCTCTTCTTCCTCACTTACGCTTTCTGGGATCACCTTCCAGATAAATAAAGGAGCCCACATTCAAGTTCTTATCTCAGGAAGATGTGAACTAAGACCCTATCCTCCAATAAAATAGGAACCAAGACTCCAACCTTCCTTGGCAAGGAGAAACTGAGAAGGAAGAGAGACACCAGAGTAAGGAGACCATGCAATCTTAAAGGTCTAAGGGTTGGAAAGAGTTTGGTTCCCTGTGGATAGACGAGGTTGTCTCCAGTTTTCCTCTTGACCAATGCAAGACCTGCCTAGTGTCCACTATCCCCTTGCTAGTTTCTTCTGGGGGAATGACTTCTCCTTATTGTGTACATTCTTGGTGGTAGGGTGATTAGAGGGGACTACCTCCCATTTGGGAAGCCAAAAATAAATGAGCTTCCTTCTTCCAGCCACTGTATAATCAAGAGTAGGAGCAAGCTAGTGGTTGAAGTTTAGAAGTCTGACACCCTCCCCGAGGACTTTAAGTCTTAAAAGAAGAAGAAAAAGATAAAAGGAAATGACTAGAGTCCAGTCGCTGCTGCAGAGAATGGGGACCCCTGGCAAGACCTCAACTACAGAAAATGTAAAAATCAACAACAAATTAAGAAAAATATTTCCAACTTATGTGACAGTTATTATTCTTAAGGTTTCTTTAAGGGTTGGATTACCCTTAAAAGAAATAGGGAGATAAATGCTGAGATGGGAGAAACACAGTCCAAGGACAGAGAAAGTTCACATAAGAAGAACTATAAATGGCAAATAAAGAAGTTTTAAAAGATTCAGCCTACTCGAAGAAATGAAAATTAAAACAGCAATGTGATTTCATTTGTAGTCTATTATATTTGCAAAGATTAAAGAAAACTCGGTATTGGTGACAGGTTAGGCACTCATACACTGCAGGTGGGAGTACAAATTATTCTTTCTAAAGAGTAATTTGGCAAAATGTATCAAGGATGCTGAAATTATTCATACTTAAGGATTTAATCCTAAGGAAATAATTGGAAATGTGAACAAATTTTTATTTACAAAAATGTTCGTTATAAAATTACTCGTGGCAAACAAATGAATCAACCTGACTATAAAACAACAGGGAATTGAGTAAATAGCATATGGTTCATCCATATTGCAAAACGTTAGGAAATCATTAAAGAACATACTGAAATAACAGGTTTACAAAATAATTTATAATATGATCCCAACTGTGTAGAAATAAAATTATATTTACGCATATTATATACGCATAGAAAAAGAACTGACATTTTGTACTCAAAAAAAAAAATTCATTGTGGTTACCCCTGGGAGGTAGAATCTGAAAATTAATAAGACTTCAGATTTCACCCTGTTGGTCTTAGTAGCAAGAAATAAGAAGGACCAATGCATGGACCCAGTCAGGTGGAAGCTCGGAGCCTTCAATACGCAAGATTTTTCTTAATGATACCCTGATACTCATTCATGTGACTGCAATACTTGGGTTATATATATTTAAGAATGAAAAAGGGGATTTGAGAGCAGATACAAAGGAGATCTGAAAATTAATAAAGTGCCACACAGCTATATACTGTTAATCTTGAAAAAACACTGTAGGTAATTTTCTTTAAAAAATTGCAATGTTGTAATGACCAAAACCGATTCAATAAACACTAGAAGATCTGAATAGATCCTGATTGAAGGTCTAGCCAATGCAATAAGCTAAGAAACAGAAATAAGTATTTAACTATTGACAACAAGGAATTAAAATAGGTATTACTTGCAAGTGTTATTGTTGTAAATTTTGAAAATATAAGATAATAGAAGAATTTTTAAAACTAATAGAATTTTGTAGATAACAAGACATAAAATAAGTATATATAAATCTATAAATTTATAAGAGGTCAGCAATAGACATTTATAAAATTAAATGAAAATATCCAATCCATAGTAAAGAGAACATTAAGAATCACATTCATTGCCCAAAGGTCTTCTGAATGAATCTGGCCACCAGCAGTTATGCATAGCATCGGAATGACATGCTGCTTCTTCTAATTCAATGTCCCTAATCCTGGCTATTTTAGGGACTTTATGAGTGACATTATTATCTGAAGCATATTGAAGAATAGCAGGGTTTTGTCAACACTTCTTATTTGGTTAAACTCAAACTTTTGCTTTTCCCTTAATAGAATTCCATATTAGGAACTTGAACAGCTACACTTGGAAATCAGTCACTGCTTTAGTTAGATATTATGTTTTTGAGTGGTGGTTCTCCAAGACATAGGAATCAGTCACCCAAGACTCTCCCCTCTTTGAAAATCCAATGATCTGCTCTAAGAAAATGCTAAGGCAATGACAGACAGTCACAACTCATTCCTCTACCTATGGTTGGAAATTGTCTTTTGACATTTTTATAGGATACATTATCAATTCAGAGACATTAAAACATATGAGATAAGGTAGTATACATCTTGGAACTAAGGAGAGGGGATTATTTTAGAAATTTAAAGAGCACGATAAATTCCTTTATGAGCCCATGAATAAAAGAAAGGCCCACCAAATCTGGCTGCATCGACCAAACCAGTGATGGCTGTGATAAAGAGGATGGTGATAATCTTAATGATGTTGGTGGTAGTGGGTGGAATGGATGGCAAGGAGGAATGGAGATGGGGCCAGGAATGGGAATAGACGATAGTGCGTGTTGGGATGAAGATGGGGACGATGAAGAAGGGGAAGCTGGGGCAGGCACATCACCACTCAGGGTAGAAGGTCCTCATGAAAGCCTGAAAGAAGGAAAAGCACTTCAGATTCCTCTCTTCTCCTGTTTAAGGTATCTTGAGGGTGGTCAAAGAAAGTTGCAAGCTTCCCATGTTCCTGCCTAATCTTTAGAGCAATGCTCTCAATCAGAGACTCTCCTTAGCCCAGATGACCTAAGAATTTTTTCTATTTGGTCTTTCTGATAAAACTTCTGAACCAATTCCAGTTCTGGTAAATACGTCAGTCTTGTGACTTGTTTTACTCTCATCAACTTCAGTTACATCTCCTAATGGTGAACATGTAAGCAAGTAAATATCAAGTCAGGTCATCTATGAAGAACTGAATGGGAGAAAAATTAAAAGCCTTGGTAGACTTCATGTGTAGGCTATGGGGAGGAAAGGTGTAAAGGAACTTTCATTTAACACTTCATATTTTTGTGTATATTTTCTCATTGAATTCATCCAATAACCTCACATGATAAGATACTAATACATCCATTTTACAGATGGGAAAATTGGGGTTTATAGACTCTCTTACTCCACTACACACCCCACAGAGGCAAGGATCACCACAATTTTACATACCAACCTATCTCCACCATATAACATATAGCTGGCACATAGTAGGTACTCGATGAATACTAAGTCAGTTATTTCCAACTCAGGACACCAGCTGACAAATGACCACTCCATCCAGGTCTGCCTCTTTTCTATGCTATTGTTCCAGTACACTGTTGAGGATTGTATTATTCCTTGGGTGTTAAAGGAAAATTTTAAATCAACCCAAAACTTTTCCAGTTCCCCGTTCCCTCTGAAAGCACCCTGGGATGTTTCAATGGGAGAGGCACATGGGGAAGATGAAATGGAAGACCACAGTAGCTCCAGACATGACTGTGGCCCCTACAAATATCCCCTGTGGGCCTCATTACACATTTGAACAAACATTACCTTCACTCATGGCTAAATTTCCTGTTTGCTTGGCTGACCAATTCCTCATCAGATTTTAATGTGGGATTCAAACCGTCTGTTGTGTTTTAATTAGGCCTAAGATTGTAAAGTGTCTGAGGCAGGGCTGAGCCTCATCCAAATCCCCACTGCCCGCTGGGGTGTTACCAGGAGAGGTGGGGGTGGGGGCTGAGAAGAGTCAGCTGGGCCAGCGCCAGGGCTGAGCTGACCCTCTTCCTAGGTGTGCTGTGCTCTCTAGTGGTGACAATCTGGTTAGAAATGTCTATGCAGCCCCAGGGCCTTTGAGCCCTCTCCTGATTCCCTCTAGCCCCTGAGAATCTACCAGCCCCCTTGCCTCTCAAGCTTTCTTCCTTCCTTGACTATCTCTCTCTTATCTTCCTGCAAAACAGTTATCCCAGTGGCTTAATGAAGCGGGCAAACAAACACTAACCAATACAACTTGTGTGCCTGGCACTGTGTTAAGATGTGAGAAGAAAGAAAAAAATAAGGCATAGGACCTGCCCTCAAGTGGCTCATAATGTTGAAGACATGTACATACAATCAGACATGATGGGTGGTGTGATTGATACATCTATGTGACACTGGAGGTGGCTGACATGGTGGCAGCTCCAGTACCCAGCCCATTAGACAGTCTGGCAGGCCTTCGTCAAAAGCCAAAGTGGTTCTTTTCACAGCCAGATAGTAAGAACATAAGGATATTGATGGATATTGATCAAAAGGGATCAACGAAGAGATCTTGATGCTCAAAGTCTAATACCTTCTACTACCCTCACAACTCAATGAGATTACCTCCCATTTTCTGGACTAGGAAACCAGGCATAGAGAGATTAATAACTTGCTCATAGTCACACAGTTAATAATGGCACCAGACCCTGAGACACCAAAGGTGATAGTCAGCTGATAGCTGATGGGATGGTGGTCTCATTCACTGAGATGGGAAATAGAAAATGGAGCTATTATGGGCCAGGGGGAAGGAACTGGGGTGTTCAATTTCAGACACACTTCATTTGGAGAGCTGTCGCTATTCAGGTAGAACTGTCCACCAGGCATCAAATATATGTGTGTAAAGACCATGGAGGACATTCAGGCAGGAGTTAAAGAGTTGAGAAGTGGCAATGGATAGGCATTAGTTGAGGTCATTCTGGGCCTCTGTTTCCTCTTCTCTAAAATGAGAGTTAACAACTACCTTCTATATGCCTCATATATGTTCCTTGATAGGTTAGACAAAGAATTACTATATGACCCAGCAGTTCCACTCCTAGGTATACACCCAAAAGAATTGAAAACAGATGTCTAAACCAAAATTTGTACACAAATGTTTGTAGTGGCTCTATTCACAACAGTCAAGGGTAAAAACAATTCAAATGTCAAAAAACTAATAAAAGAATAAAATGAATGTGGTATATGCATATGATGGCATATTATTCAGCCATAAAAAGTAATAAAGTACTGATACATGTTACAAAATGGATCAGTAGATGGTATGTGTTGATGAACATTGAAAACATTATTATAAGTGAAAAAGCTGGACACTAAAAGCCACATAGAGTAAGAAATGTATATATGAAATGTTTAGAATAGATCAATCTATAGAAACAGAAAGATTAGTAGTTGCTAGAGCTAAGGGTTAGGGGAATAGGGAATGATCATTTAATGGGTCAAGTCTTTCTTTTTGAGAAGATCAAAAGTTCTAGAACTAGATAGTGGGAATGGTTGTGCAACATTATAAATGTACTTAATGCCACCGAACTGTACATTTTAAATAGGTTCAAGTAAGATTTTTGCTATAAATATTATACAATAAAACATATTCTCTATATAGAAGTTACAAGGTCAAATGCAAATTGCCAAAGACACGCATGGGGCTGCTTAGGACTAGTTATAGGGCTTTGAGTGAAGAGGACTGAGGAAATTTGGTGTTGCTCTTAACAAATATCGTCTGGTTCTGATATCTAAAAAAGCAGCTACATAATTTCTGGTTCGTATAAAACTCATGTGTGTATGAGGTGTGGGGAAAGGAGTAGATTCATACAAACTTCATTCTATATATTTTGCGCTAGACAAAGAACAGTCCACTTAAAGCAAGCGATCATCCGCCACTCAGTTGATCCTTCTTCGTGTCTTCCTCCCGGGAGATAGCTCCTGCAAAGACTGGGTTGCTCCAGCCAGAAACCAGAGCAGCATCCTGTCAGCTCCCTCCTTCTCACTGCCGCTCCCGATCCATCAGCAAGTTCTGTCAGTTTCATCTCCAAAACCTATTTCAAATCTGTTCACCTCTTTCCTTCTCCATGGCCACCACTCTAGGTCAGGCGACTATCCTCTCTTGCCTGGTCTCCTCGGTCTCCCCGCTCCACTCTTGCACCCCACCATCGATCATCCATTCTTCATGTACGGTAACCAGAGTGATCTTGTCCTTCAAAAGGCAAAACGAATCATGCCAGGGGAGGGTCATACTCATGCATGTGGGCACCTCCTTCTCCAGTAACTGCTCCTTCGGGTCCAGGCTTTGCCTTTCTCAAATCCTTTCCTCTGGAATATACTCAATATGTACCCTTGGCCAAATGCTTGGGACTTGTATTCGTTTGCGAGGGTTGCCGTAACAAATGACCACGGAAGGGGTGGCTTAGACAACAAAAAACTATTTTCTCACAATTCTAAGGCTATAAGTCCAAGAAGAAGGTGTCAGCGGAATTGACTTCTGTGTGGCCCCTCTCCTTGGTTTGTAGGTGGCTGTCTTCTCCCCACATCTTCACATGGTCTTCTCTCTGTGTCTGTGTCCTAACCTCTTCTTCTAAGGACACTGTCATATGGGATGAGGGCCTCCCCTAGTGACCTTATCTGAAGATCACTTCTTTAAAGATCCTACCTCAAAATAAGGTCACACTCTAAGGTACTAGAGGTTAGGACTTCAACATATGAATTTGGTCAGGGAGCGGGAGTCCCAATTTAGCCCATAACAGCATGCAGTGCACAAGCTGTGATAACAAGCAGTTCACTCAACCTCTCTGAGCCGAGACTGCTCCTTCCATTACAGATGGCTGCTACCCACCTGTACAATTGGTACGCTTCAGAGAAAATGTATGCGAAGCCCACAGCTTGGTGTCCAACACGGAGTCAGCACTTCTTGGGGACTTTCCTTCATGCCCACTGTGGCTGGAGGTTCTCCTATGATCAGGCATTTGGATGAGCCAGCCCCACAGACCACACGGCCAGCTGCAAAGGGTTAAGGCAGCAAGCAGACTTATCGACTGGCACTTCTTGGCGGGCCCAGGGAAGCGTGACTGATTGGAAGCCTGTCCGGAGGAGGAGCCCGCTTTGAGGGCCCGAAATAAATAAGGGCCTGTCAATAGCTCAGATCCCCACCATCGACAAAGTCTGCAGTCTCAATAAGCAATTAACACTTTACAGGGGCCATTACCCAGCGGCCTCCCTGCGTTTTACTGCACATTTTCTGCCATCGGCTCTAGTATTGAAGCTTCTAATAAAAACATAAAAGTGAGCTAGAACAGGCCAGGGCTTTGCCTGGCTGCAGTCACACTGCCCACACACACAGCAAAGATCATATTTCCTCTCTCCCCCTTGTGCTCTAATTGCCCTGCCTTCCCAGTCATGCAGACGTATGTGTGCCCACACACACACGTACACACATGTGCATGCAGGCCATCTCCTGAGTGTGTCTGGGGAAGCACAAGAGCGTGCTTCCTGGAGGAGTGGGTGGTCAGGAGTTAGACTGCCTGGGTTTAAATCCGAGTGTGTGGTCTTGCACAAACTATTAAGCCTCAGTTAATTCATCTGTAAAATGGGAATAAGAATTGAACCTACTTTTCAGGGCTGTCGTGAAGATTAGATGCTTTTAGCACAATGTCTGGCACATAATAAGGCCTTAATCAATGTTGTCATTATCATCGTCAGGAGAAGAATGAGGATCATCTCAGTGCCCAAACTAGCTCGGCCTCTGCAAATTTCCATCAGTTTCTGCCACAATCTGTGTCTTGCTTGAGCCAGACATGTGCTCACTTGAGCCAGCTGAACAGATACCCCATACACCTCCTTGGGCTGCCTCAGCTGATTCACACCTGGGAACCCACATCCTGAAGTTCCACACCAAGGATGGGTGTCTCTGGATCATCAAGAGTTAAATCTATGGACGTAAAGCCATGGGCACAGATTCAAAGCAATAATCAGGAATTCTGTGGGGCCCCAGTTTGTGGGAACCTCATTGCAAACCTGGGCTCTCAGAGCAGACTGTGGAGCTGCGGGATTGGCCAGAAGCACTGCCTTCCAGGAGGACACTGCCAGTGGGATAAAGGCCCCAGAGAGAACACTGGCAAACCCATTGGGAGTACCCTGGGCTCGGGAGCATAGGGCCACTCCCAACCCACAGCCTGTGGCAACAAATGCCAGAATTTGATGCCATGGAGATCACAGAGCTGGAGGGCATTGTCATCCAAGCCAGAGCTCTCACACTTCATGGAATCCCAGGGGGTGGAAAGGGGGTGTAGCATCCACAGGGCAGTTCAGGGGTTGCTCCCAAATCAAGAAGGCAGGTAGGAATACTGGAAGGGGACGGGGGGCCTCTATGTCCCACTGACTTCAACATTTCCGTCTCCTGTTAGGCCTCCTGGACTCGTCACAGAACCTCATGCATAGAAACAGATCTGCAGTTAAAGCAGTGGTCTATCCTAAGGCACAGGTGGAAAACTCTCCTAGATTGGATTCTCCCAGAATCAGAGCTTGAGCTAAAGATTTAAGTGCAGAGGACACTGTTTTAAAGATGCTCTGAGAAAAACTGGTAAGGGCTTGGGGAGAGCAGGAGAGAAGAGAAATGAACAAAGGTACAACTTCTGAGGAAGTCTCAGTCTCAGCCTGACCCTGCAGGGAGCTCTGGGGTATAAATGACCCCTCAGATTACATCCAGCTTCAAGCAGAGAAACGGAGCATTGGCCGTCCCACATCATTCAGTCACTGGCAGTGGGCCACAGTGGGGGGGCAGGGGACTTACACACCTCCCAGCACTTGTGGCTGTGGGAGGGAAACCCATCCCACCCCCATCGGTTTCTGTGCCCAAGGACGATTCTCTGAAGAAGGTCACACGTGAACGGTCAGTAACAAAGCCCTCAGAAGCACACAGAGTTGTTGAAAAGAACCCATCGGGATCTCGTGACAATGCTAACTTTACCTGAGCCCTGTGATCTTAGAAAATAGTGGAAGTTAAGAAATCTCCCTTCCCTTTTTTGTTCCAGGAAACAGATTACTGCAAAGAATCGTCCAACTCGTATGACTTAGAAAACACACAGATACCCCGTTATGTGACCTTTAACTGGCCAGACAGAGACCTTCCACATTCCCATTTTTTTGCCTCCTAAATGGTGAGCTAAACGAAGTCCCTCCTTACTTACAAACCCAGATTTGTTTTATACTGGACTCTGGACAGTACACAACGTTACCACGCCTGAGGCCATGCAGACGAGAGCAGGGCCAGAGCCCAGGCTTTCACTCCCAAGATTTGTCACCTCCCTAGGACTGGAACCCTCTCTGATTGCATCCCTATACCTTTATTTATGGGATCGCTTCCTTCCCAGGCCCTTATTCCCCCCTCAAAATCCTGCCCATCCTTCTAAACTTATCCCTTCCCGATGTCTTCCTCAGCAGAAACTTGTATTTATTAAATAAATCTCACTTCATTTATTCACCTAGATGTGAAATGGGCTCTAGGCTGTTTCTGAGATCCTGGGGGCAATTTCGTGGGCATCCAACAGGTGAACAATCTCATAAAGACACACATAGTCGGTTGGGGTACAATAGTTTCCCACCTTATCCATGCTTTGACTTTCCACAATTCCTGTACAAAAATATTAAATGGAAAACTCCAGAAATAAACAATTTATACATTTTAAATTTTGCTCTGTTCTGAGTAGTGTGATGAAATATTGTGCCGTCCTGTTATGTCCCATCCTGGGACATGAATCATCCCTTTTTCCATAGCATCCATACTGTATATGCTACCTGCCTGTTAGTCACTTAGTAGTCATCTTGGTTATGAGGTCAATTGTCATGGTATCACACTGCTTGTGTTCGAGTAACTTAATAATGGCCCCAAAGAGTAGTGATGCTGGCTATTTGGATACGCCAAAGGGAAGCCATCAAGTGCTTCCTTTAAATGAAAAGATGTGTATGTATAGGAAAACATAGTATGTACAGGGTTCAGTACTAAGTGCAGTTTCAGGCATCGACAGGGGTCTTGAAACATAGTCCTTCAGACAAGGGAGGACTATTGTACACAGGGTTGCTTGGTAAAGCAGACCTTTAATTCTTTCTCAGGAGCAGCTGGCAACTCATCTCCACCCAAGTGGACAACAAGGCTTTCTGCCATCTTAGCTCTGGAAAGGACGACTTGAGGAAATCTCTGGGTTATGCCAATTAGGTGGCAGAACACATTTGCCCAAGGAAAAATGTAACAAGGAAGGACTCTCCCCATCTGACACAGGAGATTTCTCGCAGAGCTCTAACGAACGCAGAAACATCCTAGTTATGAGAAGTGAGTCCATCTTCCAAGGAGCCAAGTATCCTCCTGGGAAGGAAGGGGTCGAAAGCCCGAACCTGAACCCAGGAATGAGGTGCAACATTATTAGAATATCTTTGAGGCGACTAGATGGTCTGACCATTTTTAGAACAAAAGGGTGATAACAGTGACATGAAATAAGCTTTAACTTTGGAAAATCACTGAGATTTGGGACTTTGTACCACGGCATAACTTACCCTATGCTGATTAATACATCACCTATGTGGCTTTCAGTAAACCATTGAACCTCTCTCGGCCCGTTTCCTTGGCCTCATTCTCCACTGAGCACCTACCTCACAGGGTTATTATGAAGGTGCAATAAGATTATCTACATAAAACGCTGAATATAATGCCAGTCACATACTCAATGCTCAAGAAAGTTCAGCTGTTTTTTATTAGCAAACAAAGTAACCATGGTTCCACTATCCTAACATAACCACCATTAATATTTTGATGTCGGTATTTCTCATATTTTTCCCAAGCATATTTTTATATAAACATAAAAAATCATTTACACAATTTCATATGTTTCTTTGTTCTCCATTTGGTATTTGATAATAAGCATCTTTTATGCTACTACACCGTCTTCCTGACCATCATTATCATTTATTGCAAGCATTCTATTCAATTTAAGAGCCTTGCATGATTCTGAGTTTAAGACTTCCAGCAACCCTTTTTTAATCCATTGATTTGCCTATTTATATCAAAATAAAAAATTGGGGCCTTTCCAAAAGTTACCAAGGACTCTCTGGCAGTAAGAAAATCAGGTGCCATTTCATCAGTCAATTTAAATCTAATGTCAGGTTCTTTTAACAGCTAAATGCTTCTCCAGGAACTGGCCTGTCCCTCGTGAAGCCTACATGGCACATTTCCAAAAGGTGAAATATGCTCTAACTGCTTTGCTTGCACTATAAGTTGGCTTCCGTCAAACTCCAGTTATTCTTCCATGTTAATAAGTACCATGTTTGGGAAGGTGGAAACTAAAGGTCATAATCACTTGTGTGTGTGTGTGTGTGTGTCTGTATGTTTATTTATATTTATATATAAATTTATATATAAATGTATATCTAAATATACATATACATGTGTATGAATGTGTATATGTATAAATATATGTATATGCATATTTTAAACATGCGTGAAACATGTCCATTCATTCACTTATTTATTTAATAATTGTAGTGGAAATTTTACTATACTAAGAGCTAGAAATATAGGAATGTTTCATTCTCCCTGAAGGGAAGGAAGAGATAAGAACAAATGACCTCCCGTGGATTTCAGAATCAATGCCAAAATTCTTACTATATTTTCTAAGGCTTTGCATGCTCTGCCCTCTTCAGACTTTCCTCAGTTTTAGCTCTCACTAAATGTGACAGGTAATTTTATGTGTAAGCTTAACTGGGCTGAGGGATGCCCGGAGAGCTGGTAAAACATTATTTCTGGGTGTGTCTGTCTGGGTATCTCTGGAAGAGATTAGCATTTGTATTAACAAACAGAGTAGAGATGATCACGCTCTCCAGTGCAGGTAGGTATCATCTAGTCCACCGTGGGCTTGAGAGGAACAAAAAGGTGGAGGAGAGGTGAATTCACTCTCTCCGCTTGAACTGAGACATCCATCTTCTTCTGCCCTCAAACATCGGCTCCAGGTTCTCAGTCTTTCAGGCTCAGACTAGGACTTGCACCGTCAGCCCCCAGATTGTCAGGCCTTTAGATTCAGACTGAATTACACCACCAGCTTTCCTGGTTCTCCAGCTTGCCGGTAGCAAATCATGGGACATCTTGGCCTCCATAATCATGTGAATCAATTTCTGTAACAAATCATATATCCATCTCTATATATCCTATTGGTTTTGCTTCTCTAGAGAATGCTGACTAATCCACCAAGCTTCTCTTATTCTCTGCGGTCAAGGCACACTGAGTCAGAGCAAGGGCTAGTGCATGAAGGTATTAGCCACCAATCTGATGGGAGGCCGGGAACTACAGAGAGGGAGAATGTATCCAAAGGAAGCTCACATTGTTGCAATGGCCAAAGAACTCTTTAGAATAGAATAGCATAAGAATAATTAGAAATTGTTTATATTATTCGCTTTATATTCCTGTTATGTCCCTGACCCGTAGGGCTTTCTAAACAGATAAAGAATCATCTCCATTTGCATATTTGACAAGAGCAAAAGAGTTATATGTTATGTTAGACAGAATAAGGTCCTCCAAAAAATGTCCACGTCCTAATTCTCAGAACCTGCGAATATGTTATGTTACATGGCAAGGGAGGATTAAAATTGCAAATGGAATCAATTTATAAATAAATAAATAAATAAATAAATAAATAAATGGATGGATGGATGGATGGATGGATGGATGGATGAACGCATAAATAAATAAATAAATAAATAGATAGATAAATAGATAGATAGATAAATAGATAAATAGACGATAGATAGATAAGTAAATAAATAAATAAGTAAGTAAATAAATAAATAAATTTGCAAATGGATTTAAAGTTGCTACCCAGCTGACCTTAAGATAAAGAGATTATCCTGGATTGTCCAGGTGGCCTCAGTATAATCAAAAGGATCCTTAAATGCAGAAGATGGAGGCAGAAAGTTAGAGCCAGAGAGATAACGTTGTAAGAAATACTTGACTGCCCATCCGGGTTGGCTCTGAAGATGGAAGGGGCCCATGAGTCAAGGAATGTGGGTGCCTCTTAGAAGCTGGAAAAGACACAGAAATAGATTCTCCCCTAGAGCCTCCAGAAGGAATGCTACCCTGTCAACACCTTACTTTTAGTCCCATTAGACCCATTTCAAACTATCTGACTTCCAGAACTGTAAGATAATGAATCTGTGTTGTTTTCAGCAACCCAGTGCATGATGGTTTGTTACAGCAGCAATAGGAAACTGGTAAAGATTTTGACATCTGGAAGTGAGATGCTGCTGTAACAAATACCTAAAAATGTGGAACTATCCTTTGCAAGACAAGAATACAGAGTTTGGGGACACCAAATACAGGGTGTAAAGGGTAAGAGAGAAGAAAGAAGTACAGATCCAAGCCTGAGAGATTGGAAGGCTACAGTTAGAGCTGGTTTGGAGTAAGTCACACTCTTTCCTGGTAGTCATTCTGGACGAAGCTGCCCAAGAACTGGGATCCTCAAAATAGCCTCCATACTGAGCACAGAAAGTCACATTCTCTGACTTCAGGGTTTGCTGCTTCTATACATAGCAAGGCAATTTGACCCCGTTTACCCATTAAACATAACCTGGGAGGCATGATGTAGCCTCAAAGGCAGTAAGGAAAGGGTTAACCTCCTTTCTGGCTAATGCAAGTGTCCTCCCAGCTCTCTATAGGGCAGAAATCAATGAAGCCTGTTTTCATCCAAGTAAAAATAAATCTTAATCACCTTTGTAAAGAAAGAGAAGATAAACAGGCAGCGTTCTAAAAATGAACTCCCCTATTTAACAACTGTTAAGTGCTATTTCTTGAACGATACCAAAGATGACATCACATTCAGGTTATAGGGTGGGCATCATCAGCTGCTGATTAGGGAGCAATCGAAAGAGGGAAGGAAAGTAAATGAAGATATATAAATAGATTCAAAAAAGTTTGCAGAGAGAGCTCTTGGAATGTGTAAGGCATATAGGAATGAGCAATCCAGCAACAGATTTCTAACTTGGGGACAGGGGAGGCTGATATCAGAGAGGATATCCAGGTACCTCCACATATTACTTGGTGCCTCCATCATTATGCCCTCAGCTGGGAGGACTCTGTTACTAACTCATGGGGCCATATGAAACCAGAAAAATCATCAGCTCACATGTCTTCTATTGTCTCCCACTTTCACACTTCCCATGCTTTCCCTAAAATCTTTACAGTACAGTTTCCAGCTTGTCTCCCCTTAGCTACTGAAAAATGACTGTTTGAGGGCGCTCAATGGCTTCATTGTCTGTGGTAGATTGTATTATTGTTGGAATTATTTACTCCTTCATTACCTGTAGAGAGAGTATACATTTCCATCTCTTTGACTTTGGCCTTGGCCATCTAACATGCGTTGGCAGATGTGCCGTATGCAATGTGCATGCAGAAGTAAAGACATGTTGCAAGTTTCTACCTGATCTCTTGAACTTCTCTCTGTCATGAGAATAGCATATCGTAGATTGGAATGACTCCTTCTACGTGAGTCCCAAAACGAAAGTTATACCAAGCAGAGCTGCAGCCAAACTGTAGCTGCTCAAATGTAAAAAATAAGAAAGAAAGAAATTTTGGTTATTTGATAAAGTACTAATAGTTGAGGGGTTGTTTATTACCACAGCCTTACCTATCCAGAGCTGACTATGGCTTGGCCCACTTCAATGGCTTCCCCTTGATTTTCGTTCTGTTCAGTTCCTGCAAGAACATTTCCCAAAGTATGTCTTCTGAGCCATAGTTATTAAAGAAACTTATTAGGAATATGATAAAAATGAATTTGGGAAATTCTGCACAACTACTCTTGGAGATTTGTAATTCCTATCAGCATATAAAAGGCTCTGAGTAGTCTTGTAGTATATGGCACTGGTTAAAGGCATGAGCTCTGGGGTCATATTGCCTGGATTTGAATCTTGGATCTACTACTGCTTACTAGGTGAATGACTTTGGACAGGTCACTTTGTCTATTGACTCTCAGTTTTCTCATTGGAATAGTGAAGATAATAAAAATACTTCCACGTGGTTATGGTGAAAATTAAATGAAATAATGCAAATGAAGTACTAACAGACTGCTGCCCAGGTCACAGAATGACCTACGCTTCATATATATGTATATATGCTATATATATACACACACATACATATATATATATACATACATATATACGTGTGTGTATGTGTATGTGTGTGTACATATATATGTATGTATGTATATGTGTATATGTATATATGTATACATGTGTGCGTGTGTGTGTGTGTGTGTATATATATATATATATATATATAAAACGATGCTCAGAAATAATATTCAAATCTCTGGATAAGGAATAATGGAATGAAATTCCACAGTTCTGAGTGGAGGCTAAGGCTAAAGTTTCACCAGGCACTGGAGGTAGAATCAAGTAGTAAGGATGAGATCTCAATTGCCACAGAAAAAAATGGGAAGTGAACATTCTTCACACACGACAGAAGAAAGAGACAGTCTCCTAAGTGAGATCAAGGGCTGTGACTATGCTTCAACCTGTCCTGCAAACAGAGGCTGAAATTTTCCATCATTTACTCAAGAATTTTAGCCCCGCCTAAGCTGTGGACCCATGGTGGAAGGAGAAAGAACACATGAGTATCCAAGAACCTGCCATATGTTTCTCTAACTCAGGGGCTGAAGATGTTCTATCTTCAGGGAGTGAGAGCTCTGAGCTGCTAACATAAGACCAGTTTCTGAGTCGTGAACAGTCGAGGCCAGGTGGAGGCAACTATGGCTCATGGTGAGTAAAGGTAAAGCAGGAGAGGTGCTCACAATCAAGATGCAGACTCAAATAAAAAAAAATTACACATCAAATTAGAAAAATCAACATCTTGATAGAGATAAAATAAAAAATGTGAGAATTCATATCTGAGGAAATAGAAATAATAAAAGCATTAAAAATGTGTAAAATTTTCAAAGAAATGTAATCTGAAATAACATCCATAAAACAAGAGCAGGAGATAAAAAAAAGAAAAAACAGGCAGTTACAAATCGATGAGTCAAAAATAGAAAAAAACATTAAGAATTGGGGAAAGAAAAATATATTCAATGAAGTAAAGTGCCTGATGCATAGCTACCATTCAATAAATGTTATTAAAGAAAACTGGTAAACTTCGTTGAAGCTAATATTCTCAAAATTTACTTGAAGAAGGAACTGAATGAAGCCAGTGCTCTGGGGACACTCTCAGAGAATCACTGAGAAAAGGTCTATATGGTATTACACACCATTAACCATACTTTTTTCTTGACATTTGCATCAGTCAGGCTTCAATCAGAAAGAGATATATTAAGAGATCTATTGCAAGAAATTGGTTACATAATTGTGGGAGGAGGCTAGGCAGGTCTAAAACTCACAGGGCAGGTGATCAGAAAAGAAAGACTAGAACTTTGGGCCACAGACTGAAGCTGCTGCCCACTAGCAAACTTATTTTTCTTCAGGAAAGTCTGAAAGACTTTCACCCGATTGAATTAGTCCAATCCAGATTATCTAGGATGATCTCCCTTGCTTTAAGCCAACTGATTATGGAGTTTAATCACATCCACAAAATACCTTTCCACCAACACCTAGGTTACTGTTTGGTTAAATAACTATAACCTAGCCAAGTTCTCACATCTAAAAACCATCACAACACCATTTGTCTTCCATGATACTCCACAACCCTGATTCCCCTTTTATCTCTGTCATTTTCTCAGAATCCATTCCCTCTCCAGTTCCTTGAATGTGGCGTATCCCACAGAATAGGCCCATATCATCTTCTCCCTCTCTCCCTACTATATCCATTCTTTATCATTTTCATCACACTTCATAACTTTTATTACTTTTGTGCATAACATCCCTAATCAGTAGCTCTAGCTATGGCTATGACTTCCCTTTTGAACTCTGTATTTTCAACTTCTTGCTAGATTATCTGGGGAAAGTTGTTAATAACTTCTTTGGGTCTCAAGTTTCCTATCCTGTAAAATTGGGTTATTGCTACTATCAAAAGATGATGTAAAGGTTCCTTCATAAAGCCTGATATATAGTCAGTGTTCAATACACATGAATTACCATAATTATTACTAATCTTCTGAAAAGAGTAAAAAATATTGAACAAGATAAGACCCACAGCCTGATGAGCCTCCATTAAGAATTTTCTTCTGGGCTAGCAGTGAAATATATGTCCATACTTGAACAAGTCACATCCTTCTAACCATCCCCACTTGGAGCCCAGGCATTTCTACTCAGAATACAGTGGGTAAGCTAAGCCCCTCGAGTCAGACACAGAGATTCAAATCCCAGTTCTATGTTGTATGAGCTGTGAGGCTTTGGACAAGTTACTTCACCTCTCTGAACTTTGCTCTCTTCTAAGATAATAGGAGTTCTGCCAAATAGGGGTAAAGGCAGTTAGCATACTAAGCTCAGTTAGCACAGAGCTTAGCACAGTGCTCTACACATAATAAAGACTCAATAAGCTGCAGCTCTAGTTGCTCTTTTGTCTGCCTGGTCCCGAAGTCCCTGGCTTGATTTAAACAATCAAGCCCACTCTCAGTGCTGTCTCTGACCCCCAAGCCCTCACACAAGCAGATGTTAGAAAACCCAGCCCAGGACTGGTTATTTTATATGCATGAAGCTCAACACCTGGCATGTATGCATGCTTTCCCCAGAACCATCTCCTCTCCCAGATATTTTTACTGCCCCCTATGACCCCTCAGCAGCAGTGAGGCTCAAAAGGTCTGTGGGGTTTATGAACCTGGGGCCCTTCGGCACCCCCTCCATCTGTCAAGCCAGCTGAAGACTCCCAAAACAGCTTGCAGATGCTTCACCCCTAAGCAGCTGTGGGGGAAGTTGGCCTCTTCCTGCCCCAGCACTCAGCAGCTGGGCCATCTGCTCACACCAGGGGACACAGCGGTTCATTTTGAGGGCAGCCTTCTCTGTCCTCCAATTAATTCACTCATTCCACATGCAATTATCAAGCACCTACTAAGTGCCAGATCCTGAACTAAGAGTATAAGTTTTACCCTAAAGAAATCTACAATTTGATAGAGGAGACATTTAGAAATAAAAAGAAAGAAAGAAATGATAAGTTAGTATAATTAGTACTAGAAGGAAGGCAAGCATACATGTCTTTGGGGGTAAGAGGAAGAAACACCTAGCCCAGCGTTGGTAGGTCAAGGAAGAGCAGACTTCTTGGACGAGGTAGTTCCTGAGATGAGAGATGAAGGACAAAGAGGGTTGATCAGAATAGAAAGGAGCGTGAAAAAGAGCTCCAGGTAGAAGTCACAGCATGAGCAAATGTGTGGAGGTACTATATACTGACCTTGGGGCCATGTACAAATCATTCATTGGGGTGTCTGCTTGGCACTATTCCCATTCTGAGAACTGCCACACACATCCATATGAGGGAGCCACCATGTTTCTAGGACATGCCATTTCCATAGTCAAAGTTCACTGGTTTGAGTTACCTGACACAAGATGGTCCCAGGGATCCCCACCTGAGGATTTTAAATTGAGATCAAAGGGTGGCTGAAATTGTCAGATGATGAAAATAAGAATTGTCATAGACCAGGTTTCCAGCAGAAAAATGTGATGATTTTCAAGCACGATGCTCCTGCCATCAGAAGGTGGATTGGTGCCCCCCTCTCCTTGAACTTGAGTGAGTCTTTTTGTCTAACTTAATACATAGACTGTAACAGAAGTGACTTCGAGGTTCCATTTGAAAAGACCATAAACCTTTCGTCAATCTCTTTTGGGACGCTGGGCTTTGGAGCCCTGAGCTGTCATGTAAAAATTCTGGATACCTTGAGGTTGCTATACTAGAGAAACCACATGGAGAGACCACAGAGTGATAGAAATGTTATAGAAGCCTCAGCTCTCCCAGCCCAGGTGTTAGACAGGTGAGCAAGGAGGATGACTTCAACTTCGACCAACCTCGGACTGCACCACACGAAAGAACCTGAGCATGAATCAACTAGCTGTGTCAAATTAACCCTCAGAACCATGAGAGATGGTAATAATAAATGATTACTGTTGTTTTTACTTCACTAAGATTAAGGTGACTTGTTATGCATCAATAGTTAGCGCATAGAGCAAGCCCTTTCGTAGTGAGAAAGGATGGGACTGGTGTGCTGTACTAGATGGAGAGATGGAGAGATGGAGGTAGTACTTGAGTCCTTGGTCTAGTGGTTTAGGAACTCTTGTTCTTGCCCTTTCTGAAACAGTTCCTTAGATTCTCTGAGCCAATGAACTCTTGTTATAACTTAAGTTAACTCAAGTTAGTTTTCTGCCCACTTGCAACCAAATTAATACAAATGATTTGGGATAAACCAAAGAGTTTGATGTGTTTAGAGCAGACATTATGGGGGGTGGCAAAAGTGAGAAATAAAGGAGATGGGGTAAGCCCCGGACAGAATACTGACGAACTGTAAGACACAGCAAAGAGCTTTGTTATGTTCAATTTGTACACTACCTGTCTCTACAAATGATTTTGGGAGACTACTGAGGACTTTGGACTTTATTGCAAAGTCAATGTGGAGCCCGTGAACAATTTTCATCCAAAGAATGGCATGCTGAGACATGCATTGCGAAAATGTCAACCCGCCCGTTTGGAAGACGTGCTGGAGAGAAGCGAACTGGTCTGGTTTCTATTGATGTGAAGCAGGGAAGAAAGGAGGAGGGACTGAGCCAAGGTGAGGCAATGAGGGTGGGATGAGAAAGTATGAAGAGGTAGAATGAAAAGACTGGACTTCTTTCTGAGACCGAAGATAGGAAAAGACTAAGATGATGTTCAAGTTTGTGGTTTGCATAAGGCAACGGTGCCTTGGCCAAGATGCAAGAAGCCGACCAGGTTGAGAGATAAGGATGGTGACTTAAGCTTGTATATGCAGAGCTTGAGGTGTTCATGGGGAATTAAGGGGGAAAGATGACTTATCAATTTCTTCCTTTAACACATTTATTGAATATGTGTTTTATGCCAGACTCTGGCAAAGTGTTGGTGAGCAAAATAGGTATAGTGCTTGCCTTCAATAAATTTCAGTCTAGAAGAGCAGATAGAAATGAATCGGATATGTGAATATGGAATTACAAACTCTTGACGAATGCTATGAAGGAAAAATATCAGAAGCTATGCTGGCACTTTACAAGGAAACCTGATGGAGTCTGAGGATATATCAGTTACTGTGGTCGCATCACAAATAGCCCCCAAATTTAGTGGCATTTATTATCTCTCATCACTTCTGTAAGTCAGGAATTTCAAAGGAGCACAGTGGGAGCAAATTATCTTTGCTTCGTGATGTCTGGTGCCTCTGCTGAAAGGCTCAAAAATAGGAAGCTGGAATCATCTGAAGCCTCATCCACTCACAGGTTTGATTGGCATTGTTGGCTTTCCAAGTGGTCTGTCTGCATGGGCTAGTCAGGTTTCCTTACAAAGTGGTGGCTGAGTACCATGAACAAGTGGAGAGTGGGTGAGGGCAGAAGAGAGAGAGGGAGGGAGGGAGGGAGAGAGGCTGCCTTTTATGACTTTAGCAGCCCTTCTGCCACACTCTATTGATCAAGACAGTGACAAAGATCCACCCAAATTCCAGATGAGGAAACACAAAGCCACTACTTGAGAGAGTGATGTCAATATCATATTGTAGGAAGAGCATATGGGTTAAAAGATATCTATTAGTGTGGCCATATTTGGACAATACGATCTGCCACAGGAGGGGTCAGAAAAGACGGCTCAAGAAAATGACATTTCAACTGAGATCTCAAGGATGAATGTGAGTCAACTTGTGATGGGATGAAGATGACAGATTAGAGACAGTGTTCCTAGCAGAGGGAACAGCATGTACAGAGGCCCTGAAGTATGAAAGAGCATGATGTATTTGAGAAGCTGGTGGAAGGCCAGAGCAGGTTGAGTGAGCTGGAAATATAAATCTGAAGCTTAAGGAATGGTCAATGGTGGAAGCAAAATGCAGAAACCTGGGGTAGATGGCCGTGGAGGGGACCACATGGAAGAGTGAGCAGAGAGGAAAACGAGTCTCATAAAAATCTGAGTTTGCTTGGACTTAATGCTCTCTGTCAGCTTCCTACTGCTAAAATATGATCAAACTCAGAACTTGTCTTTGCTACCTTTGCCAATAGAGGCTGGCTGCCTTGCTTTGCTATCTGATTACCTAGCTGTAATAGCCAGCCTCCAAGATAGCCCTGAGGACTCTTGCCTCTTGGTATTCAAACCCTTGTGTAGTCCCCTCTCATACTGGATCAAGCTGGCCTCTGTAACCAAAAGAACACTACAGAAGTGACAGTGTGTAACTTCCAAGGGTAAACCATAAAAGACATTGCATCTTCTGCCTCAGAATGCTCACTCTGGGAAGACCAGCCATCGTGCCATGAAGTCTCAAACCACTCTCTGGAGAGACCTACGTAGTGAGGAACTGAGGCCTCCTGCCAACATCCAGCACCAACTTAGCAGCCTCGTGAATGAACCCTCTCAGAAGTGGGTCCTCATCTCTAGCCAAACCTTCAGACCATCCCAGCCCCCTAGTCTTCAAGGCTTCAAGCTTGGAGCATAGACAAGGTATTGCTGCTGTACCCTATCTGAATTAACGACCAAAAAAAGAAGCCATGTGAGAAAATAAATGATTATTATTGTTGTTTGAAGCCATTGAAACGCTGAGGTTATTTGTTACACAGCGATAAATAACTATTAGATTAGCCCTGGCCCTTTGGCTATCCCACTCTACTTCACATTTCTTCTGAATTTAACCAGCTCCCGGAGACTCTAAGCTAGAAGAAATCACTCATTCAAAGCTTGGCTCCATTGAGGGCTTTCCAAGCAGGTTATTAAAAATTGTCTCTATTTGCTCACCTCTAGTGACAGAGAATTCACTACCTCCCAAAGGCAGCTCATTTCATTTACTGCCTGGCTCCCTGTAACTTAGACTCACAGGAGAGTCTTCCATCCTAGTCACCACTACTTCTGGTTCCTTCTTTCCCAGAGCTGTCCCTGACTCAGTGCTGAAACCAGACGTCCCTCAGCCTCTCCCCAACCAAAAGATCAAATTACAATTCCGAAAGCCATGCTTGACTTGGAAACATCAGCAAGAAAGTTCCATTTCCCTGTATCCCTAAATGAAAAAAGACTCCTTGTCAGTTTGGAGCAATTAGCTGTGGGAGATGATGACGGGGCAGCGAGAGTTGCTGCGAGGGGCAGAGTGGCAGCGGAAGCCCCAACTCAGACAGACATGCCGCAGATGGCACAACGAGATAACGCCTTTCACGTTTCAGAAATCACATTGTCAACAATGTTTCCAGACTCGGAAATGAGCTGAAGTCATCAGGAGTGCCTAGCAGCAAGCAGCAGGAGACGTGGTGGGGGCCCCTCCTTTGACATTACGCATTGGTGCAAAGAGAAACTGGCAAGGTTCACAGAAAAGGTTGGTGGGCCTACCATCTCTTGAGGCTGCAGGAAGGGCAAGCCTGGGGCATGCTGAAGCTTTTATTGAGTTCAACATTCAAAAGCTCCAATCTTGTATCTCCTGTCCGAATTGTAGGGGATTAACTCCAAGTCTCAGAATGTGACCTCCTTCTACTCCATGCCTTGTGGATTGATTTTTCTTTTTTAGGGGGTTACAGAAAGGAAGAGTGATTAATTCAATCGCCCATGTCTTAAATAAGAATTACATTATTTTTAACAAAATCATCCTTGTTAAAATAAAAAATACTTTCTGGGTTGAAGAAAAGACTCCATCTGAAGCAGTCTTTACAGCTGTCTGACCTTTCCATTACAGCTTCCCTGCCTCTGGCAACCCCCACCCTTAGAGAAACCAGGATACGGAATCAGAGAATGGTCCCTACTGCCCAGGACACTCATGACTTCAGCAAGTTGCAATGATTTAGGGGCAGGGGCAGAGTTAGCTATTATTACAGCCCTGGCTTATGCCCTGAGCGAGCATGAGATACAACACGGAGTTGGGGTTATATATCTCATGCAAGGAATAGATAGTTTAGAAGAAAATGCATTCTCGTCCCTTCTACTGAAGCACCTTCTTATGTTTGCTCAGGAAGGAATCAGGAATATTTCCCGAATTGCAGAGTCCCACTTACTGGGACAAAGGAAAGAAGTAAATAATTCCCCCTGGAAGTTCAAAAGGACAAAAGGTAAAGTCAAATAGGTGCCTGTGAGTGGTATTGGAAATAAGGCTTGCAGAGGGTGACAGGTGGGAAGTAGAGGGTGGCACATTCTCTGATAGTTATGATATTCCAGATCATTGAGACTCAACCTGAGACTTCCAACTAGATCTACCCATTCTGGAATGAGCTAGAGCCCCAGGAGGTATCTGAGACTTTTGCCTTCCTGTCAGGACCCTGGAAAGTTCGTGGACCTCTTTGCCATTGCAGGACACCCAGCAGCTGGTAGACAGCTTTGGACAGAGGGATAAACCCCGCAGGAGGCAAAATGAGAGGGAAAGGTAAAGTTGAGGATTTTGCCTTTAAAAAAAAGTGGTGTGAGCAGCCCATGGTCTTTACGAAGGTCAACAAGCTGGGACCCACCACAAGGCCAGCTCCTGGCATTAGCAAAGGGTGAAAGGAACAAAATCCAAGAGGAGACAATCCTGCCTATGGAGGCAAGTGGGGTTAAGCACCTGTTAGAGAAAGTCTCTTTTATCTTCAGCCAGTGATGAGCTGCAAGACGAAGAGAATGCTGCTGAGTTATTCTCAAGACTCTCTGCTCTGCACAGCTTCCCCTAGGGATCAATTGCAGACAAACCTGAGATGGACAGGGGAAAACTAGCCTTGATTATGCACCCTCCATAATCCACATCTTTTGTATATATCATCTCAGGTTATCCTCTCAAACAACTTGTGGCCAAAGGACAGTTAAAGCAACAAGCATCTGAATGAAATGATAGTCGTATTGCTCTAGTAGAAATCCTGCTCTAGTTGCCCCCAAGCATCACCAGAGTCAGCTGGCCACATCTTAAAGAGCTCCTGTCAGTCACCAGAAGGGACCGAGCTTTGTCTCTGATTTCAGGTCTAGGACAGCCCAGGCAGACTGGGGGGGGCAATCAGAAAATTAAGTGGGAGCTAAGAAACCAGGAGAGTGTGGATTCCTGCAAATTCTTTGAGGTTTTAAGGGAGGCATTGTTTGGCCTTTCTCTAAACCAGTGGTTCTCAGGTGGACCCTGGACCAGTAGCATTGACATCACCTGGGCATGTGCTAGAAATGCAAATATCACTATCTCTAAAAGACATCTGTACTCTCATGTTCATGTGATTTACAATAGCCAAGATTTGGATGCAACCTAAATGCCCATCAACAGGTGAATGAATAAAGAAAATATGGTGTATAGAATGGAATATTATTTAGCCATTCAAAAAGAGAAGGAAATCCCATCATTTGCGACATGGAAAGACTTTGAGGGGATTATGTTACGTGAACTAAGTCACATAGAGAAAGACAAATACTGTATGATATTACTTATATGTAGAATCAAAAGAAAAGTAAATATATAGATACAGTGTTTGCCAGAGGTGGGGGTCAGGGATTGAACAAAATGTGTGAAGGTGGTCAAAAGGCACAAACTTCCAATGATAAGTCTTGGGGACATAATGTACAGCAGGATGTATTTTTTAAGTGCAAATTCTTGAACCCCACCTTAGATTTAATTAATCAGAAATTCTGAGAGTGGGGCCCAGCAGTCTGCATTTTAACAAGCCTCGTAAGTGATTCTGACATGTGGGCACTTCTAATAACCACTGCTCTAAACCAGGCAGTTCCAGTCAAAGGCACCTAGATCTTGGGGAGGGGTCATAGGCCCCTGGAGCAGGAACAGCCAGAGCCCTTTGAATGTAGCCAGGCTCCCTCATACCTTCCCTTCCCAATAAATTCACTCATTGGTCCACTGGGCCACACTTCAGCCCTGCCTGGTCCTCCAGCCTCATCTCAGCTGGGATACATGGGGACACACTGCAACTATTAGGGGATGCTGAGAAAGGTTGTGTCTTGGAGATTCTTGCTCCTCCTTGAAGCTGACAGTGGGGAAACAGAAGCTCTGTTCAAGAGATGCCCATAACCCAGCCTGGGGTTTTCCCCAAGACCCCTGCCCCCAAGAGTGAAAGGTTCAGTCAAGCATGGTTCCCACTGACTCCTGAAAGCCTTTCAAGAGTCAGACACACAGGCCCAGCCCAGAGGCTCTGAGCTGGGAGGCCCGTCACACCTGAGGAGGCCCTGAGGTGCCAGCTCGGCAGTTGGGCCTGGATGGCAGTGCCGCTACCTGCTGATGGATCGTTTTCCGATGAGGATGCTGTGCAAGCTGCCAGCTGTGCCAGCACAGGCTCCTGATCAGCATGGCTGCGCGGCTCCTCACCCCTCCCACAAGAGCCGGAACAGGGAAACATCACGTCCCGGGGGAGCAGCAATTAATCTGCACAGGAGACAGGCCGAAGACAGGACAGGGGGGCCACCAGGGAGCTGATGTGCTCTGTCTGCCTTCACCGAGGGGTCGGCCAGGCCCTCAGACAGGCAGTCTGCCAGCTCAGTTGCACGGACTACCTCTGCCTGCAGCCCCTTAGGAAAGCAGACTTGGAGCCTGGTGTACAGTGAAAAGTACTGGCCGAGAGTCAGTGCAGGTTTGAATCCCAGCTCTGCCACTGACCAGCTGTGAAGCCTTAAGCAAGTTCTGTCACTTCTCTGGGCTACATTTTCCACATAGGAAGCATAGGTGCAACCTCTCAGAGCTATGGTGAGGAGTGAAGAAAATGACTGTGTCAAGTGCCTGACATGCAACAAATAGTGATTTCTCTCACCTGTCCTCAGCTATTGACCTAGACCCTGAGGTCCTCTCAGGGGAACCCCACACGTGATCACTAAGCAGGCACAGAGCACCTCTCCCAGGCCAATGAGGCCCCAGGGGATAAAAAAGAAACAGTGGCAAGGAAATCTCTTTCTATGAATCATCAATCTGGGAACAGCCTAACAGTGTCAAAGGAAGAAGCCCCATGCAAGCACCTTGGGTCCACCTGGTCTTTTGTCCCCTGTCTTCCCCCATTCAATCCTCAAATCCCGGAACCCCAAGAGGTAACCTTCAGAAGATCATGGCCTTGTCCTATTTTTAAGACCCCAGGTGGCTCCTTCATGCCTACAGAGCAAAGTAAAAATGCTTCATCGTGGCATTCAGAGTCAGTTCCACATCTGCTGAGTCGCATCCTTCACCATGAACCTCCCTCTTCCTTCCTCCCAGAAAAGCATACCATTCTTAGAATGCAGTAGGACACTGCAAGTGCTGTCCCCTACCTGGAAGGCCTCCCCTGTGCTCTTAGCTGTCTAAAACACTGCTTCTGTATGTCCCAACTTTAAGAAGACATCCCCTAATGCTCCCTGCCCCAGGGATGAACAGTTACAATGGGCTTTCTTATACCCAGCACCACCATCTATCAAAGTCCTTTACCTATAAACATCTGTTTGATTTTCGGTTCTTTCCATCACTGAGCTGTGAGGCCCACGAGCCCGGGAACAATGTATGATTTTTCACCACATCTCTGACTTCTGAAATGTGCCCGGCACATAACAGATGTTCTATAAATGTTTAGGTAACTTAAGTGTAAATTTCTCTTACACCCTTATAGTCATACCCATCACACCATGGACTAATGATGAACAAAGCCACAGGTGGCTGACCTACAATGAGGCAGAGGGATAAACAAAGGTTCTGACCACACCTGGTCATCTCCAGCCCTAAGCCAGCTCTTCCCAAAGTCCAAGATGGCTCAAGGTTAGAAGATAGTCTGCTGACCCCTCATCCCTCCACTGGGGTTACCTAATATCCAATTGTCACTCAATTTATTTTTCTGTGGCCAAACCTACAGACCACTTGGAAACAGTACATTTTATCCTGGGGGCTTAAATCAGTGCTTCAGCCCCAGCTGGGAGGGCTCAAAGCTTCATCAACCCCCTGAGAGCCTTAAGCTAGCAGCATTTCCATGGCTAGCACCTCTGCTGATCCAGGTGCCCCCAGAGGTCATCAGAAAATTGGAGAATCAAAAAACCTCATGAACTAAAGGGATTATATTATGATGCAACTAGTCCATCTACCCACTGAACATTTATATCAGCTCTACAGCCTCCTTCCCCAGCTTGAATACTTTTAGTGAATGGGAACTTGCCATCTTCAAGGACATCTTATTCCATCTGTGGTCAGTCAGCCACTTGGATATCTCCAAGTCCTACAGTCTACCATAGATCAACGGTTCTAATCTCTACAGGTCTCTTTCCTTCGTAAAATGAAAAACCAAAAATCCTTCCCAAACTCCTCAAAGATTTTTGAGGGAAAGGAAGAGGCTTATGTGTCATCTGGATACATCCAGGTCTGACACTTTTCTTCCAATGAATTCTCATTCTCTGCCTTGTATCTCAGCTCTTGTGTTTCTACCAACATTGTCTGAGGGTAAATTTGTGAGGGTGAGGGGACCACATCATCCTGCTAATTTATGTGAACTCAGGTCAACAAAAAGCCCCCAGACTTTATAGACCTGCTGTGCTAAGCCAGAGTGCTCCTATCCTGTACATGGGCCATCCCAGCAGAGGACAGACACTCCGTTATTCCTCTGCTGATTCATCTTTTAGGACTTGGTACCATACATTGACCAAGATCTTTTGAGATACTTATTCTTTCTTTTACCCTCTTCACACTTTTTCTCTTTCATCTTTATCTGCAAATCTATTTCTTCATCCAAAACTACTAAATAGGATCAAGGCTCAGATGGAACCATTAGGCATTCCAATAAAGACCTCCCTGCAGGACTATATCAACCCATTAATCTGCTCTCAAAAGGTAAGCTAGATATTAATTTACTGGGATCCAGGTGCAAATAAATTCGTATATTCAAAGAACAGAAATAGGGCCACTTCTAGATGAGAAACCGAGATGCCGAGGTATTAAGCATGTTGCCTAAGATCACTCTGTTGGTAAATGGTGAAGTTGGAGCCTGAACCTAGAAATTATAATCCAAGAGCCAGCATTTGTCACCACTACACTATGGGGTTTCTCTTATCTCCTTCCACACAGACACTGCCCAGTGGCTATTCACTGTCATCGTTGTCCTTTTTCTACTGAACTGTGGGCCTCCAGAAGAGCCTCTCAGCCCTGGGAGAACCAGAGACCAAGAAGAGATGTCCACTGATCTTCCCAGGCCCCCAGGGAGGATATCAAGGAGGAGTCACCATCTGGCCCTTCCAGTACAGCCACTGACCTGCAGGCAAGCCCAGACTAGGGTGAGGCACACAAAACACAAAAGTTAAGGAGACATCCACTATTAATGCTACTCCTGCATTTGCAAAGCCTGAGAGTGAGGCCTCCTTAAATCCTGCAACTCTATTCCAACTTGCCTCACCCTAGTCCCAGCGCTGCACTTGTGTCAGAAGCAGGACATTACCCTTCAAGGTGCAGGAGTTTGTCTCCTACTGGCTTCCACTCTCTCTCTCAACTGCATCTATTAAACTCAGGTAACCTGGGGCCCAGCTATGTCTGTCTCCTCTACCTGGGGCTGAGGTCTTAGTATACCCAGTCAGGATCATGTACTAACTCAGTGCTTCTCCATCCAGGTGGCTCCCCCAGGGCATGAGCTCACAAGTGTGTGTGTCCCTCAGGATGACAGCTCTTTTATCACCAGATGTCACAGCATGAGCTAAGGAAGGAGGCAGATGACAAGGCTGTAAAGTCATGTTTCCAGAAATGCCAACCAGCCTTCTCTGACATCACATCTGGACCTCCAGCCCCTTTGCCAACTTCCTCGTTGTTTTATTATAATGAGCAACAAGCTCATTAATAATCCCTCCTCCTCCCTGAATCCCAGCCACAAGGGGAACCAGCAGGTGCAAGGGGCTCACAATTAGTTCTTTATAATGCATGGTTGGCAATAAACCCACTCAGAAGCTGGAACAACAAGGACCTGGTTCTGTATAGTATCTGAAGCCACTGGAGTAATTAATGGCAAGGCCACAGGATGGAGAGAAATTATGTTAACCCTTTTGAAGCCAGTGAGCCCAGAATTCTTGGAAAATTGGAAACCTCAAAAAGGAGAGACATTTCACATGCACTAGAATAAAATGGCCAACTTCTCTCAGTCTCTCTACCAGAGACTCTGGTGATTCTCCTCCGTAGATCATGCCCTTATCATCACCTCTGTGAAGACACCCCAAATCTTTGTGCTCTACCCTGTTCTCTCACTCCTACATTTCCAACTGGTCCTGAGACCTTCCACTGGCATTGGTCCACAACTGAGGTCACCTGAATGTAAGCACTGAGATCTTTCCCAGAAAAGGGCAGTTTAGGGTTTAAGAGGCCATCATGAAGTTAGGAGTAGCTACTAGGGGGAAAAGGGACATTCTCAAACTACAGAGGGGACCCCTCACGTTGAGCAGAGGTGACCGTCCAGGGGCATTAAACAGAAATGGAATTCATAAATGTATAATGAATCCAAACTCCACAGTTATGTGGTTTCCTCCAGCAAAGAATGCTAACGGTCAGGTAGGACTAGCCAGGGAGTGTAGCATGAAGGTCAGGGAGTGGTGTATGACCATTAGGCCTAGATTAGGCATGGAGGAGAGTAGATCCAAGAAGAGCTGCTAGACTGATAAGAATATGAACATAAATACGAATGGGGTCAGAGTAAGATCAAAAAGACAAGTCAGTGAAAGTGAGGGAAAGGAAGAATAAAGGGAGCAGAGAAGGAACTCTTAGAACCTGACATTTCAGAGGCCAGGAGTTCAGATATAACGACTAGATCCAGATTATGGCCATGGGCTTCGGCAGCTCTCGACAGAGCCATCGTATCGCATAACTCTGGGAATATCATTCATGTAGAATTCAATAAGGTTGTGCAATATGGTGGTCCTGGCAGCTGAAGAAGTGTAAGTGGAGATCATCAGAGATGAAGCGGCCAAGGAACAGTGAGGCAGGGGCACTGGATGAGAGGCCCACATGAGCACTGAAGATGCCCTGGATGACGGTGAGAATCAAGGCAGAGAGGAAGACTGGGGTGCAGGAAAAACATGACGTCGGCAAACTGATGGTTGCCAGATGGGGGTGGGGTTGGGGGGCTGGGTGAAAGTCGTGAAGGGATTGAGAAGTAAAAATAATAATAATAATAGTAATAATAATAATAATAATAACAATGTTGGCAAGCCTCACCTCAATTCCACCAATTACTTGTTGAATATCCTTGTAATAAACGAATCACAGTTTCTTGGGGTTTCTGGCACCTCATATTTAAAATAGAATCAAGTGCTTAACTTCAGGATGGTAAAGAGAATTTTTAAAGTTGTTTATGTGCAGTAAGGGTCTGTTTTTGGACTTGATTACTATCAGTTTGGTTCCTCTCTGTAATTCTGCTTTAAGAGAGCTGACTTCTGACTCAGCTCCAAGGTCAAATGGTTTTCAGCAGGGTTTGGCCAATCAGAGGCACTGGTGGGAAATTGGAAGGCAGGAGGAAAGCAAAATCTGGGTATTTATCCAGCACCTCCTTCTTTTCTTCTCAGGAAACATCTCCAGCATGAGACGAATCTCCTCCATGGTTTTAGTTCCTATGAAAACAGACCATTGAAGGTTCCAGTTTCTGCCCTGGGCTCTGATAAACCTATCTCCTTCCTTTGTCTCTCCGGTCCTGGGGGTAGTAGTGGTTTTCTTCTATTGCATAAACTCTGGGTTGCCTCACCATTTCCTGTTTAGCTTCTCAACTTTTCTATTACCCGTGTAATAAACTCCCTAATTAAATTCTCTCTGTTTTAAATATTTAGAGCAGTTTCTGTTCTGTTTTCCTTGCTGGACCTAACTATTACAAATGCCTGGTGTCATGCTTGGCATATAGGGAACACTTAAATAGCTTATACTTATTACAATTATGCTTAGATTAACATTATTAATATTTATTTGTCCAAGCCCTTTGAGAACATGGTAATCAATCCAGCAAAGATGGCAGCCAGAATGGGGACAAGGTGCCATAACGACCCGCCATGTTCTCCTAGGAATGAGGATGGCTGATGGACAATTATAGGGCATGTTAATTACTCAGGCCTTTGAATCTCACCACCAGAACAATGACAGAGTGCTGTTACTTCCTATTCCTCTGTCTTGACACAGGGGCTGGCACAGAGTAATTCCTCAAAATAATAGTTATTATACTGACGTGAAATCTTTCTAGTTGTGTAGTCAGAACAGCATCTGTTCGTAAGTCAGGATATCCCCAAGCTGAGGTTGCAGGATCTCGCCTGTGTGTGTACTGAAATTTCAAAAATTAGGAATACATCAGGATGTCCAGTATTAGAACAAGATGAGTGAGGCACTCATCTCAGGTGCGAAGCTCTAAAGATATGGCAAGAAAACTCAGATCAAGATAAATAATATTACAATGCAGCATTTTTAAAAATCACCATTCATGCAAAACACCCATAATGAACAAAATATCAAAATTTGAATAAAGACAGGATTAGTATTACTGATTTTTTCCTTTTGCCTCACACTCCATTATGGCCTGATACAGCACTGACTATAACTGAGTCACTGCTTCCTGTCGTTCTTTCCCTATTGCTTCAAGCACCTGATGTCCTCAGAGTTAGTGTTCAAGTCTCCAGTACCAGCCACATCTGCCTGTCAAACACACACACAGTGATGTCTGTGAGCTCTGGAACAGATACTGTGTCTATCTTGTACCCTGATGTATTTTCAGCCCTAAAAATAGGCCTGGCACATAGTAGGTGCAAATATATGTGTCTAATGAATGAACAAGTCCTTTCCTCTGCATTCTGGAGATCCTAAGATATACTAACAATGCACCTTTAAAAACAAAGTCCAAATTCCCTAGGAATCAAAGAAATGTAAATTAAAACAATGAAGTTTTACACTGTTAGAATTAGCAAAGATTTAAGAGATTGACAATACCCAGTATTGACGTGGAAATCGGGAAAGGGACATTCCTGTGCATTACTGCTAGGACTGCAAATTAATACAGCAGTTCTGGAAAGCAATTTGGCAACATGTAACAAAAGCCCTTGAAAGTACACTTTTTTTGACTGAGCAATCCCACTTCGAAGAATTTATAATTAGGCAAATGCTGGCGAGGATGTGAACAAATAGAAACTCTCCTACGTTGCTGGTAGAAATGCAAAATGGCACAGCCACTTTGGAAGACAGTTTGGTAGTTTCTCACAAAACTAAACATACTTTTACCATATGATTCTGTAATCAGACTCCTTGTTATTTACTCAAAGGAACTGAAAACTTATATCTGTACAAAAACTTGCATGTTATTCATTGTAGCTTTACTTGTAATTGCCAAAACTTGAAATCAACCAAGAAGTCCTTGTGTGTGCATGGATAAATAAACTGTGGTATTCAGTGGAATACTATTCAGTGCTAAAAAGAAATGAGCTATCAAGTCATGAAAACACATGGAGGAAATTTAAAGGCGTATTATTATTAAATGAAAAAAGCCAATCTGAAAAGGCTACATACTGCGTGATTTCAACAAAGAATGTCCAGTGTATTTATTCTGCAGGATACACTTTATTCTCAACTGCGTGAGATTCTAATTTTAATTTTTTAATCTTTTATTTTTCTAAATTCTCTAAATTTTACCAAATGACCATCTGTAATTTCTGTAATTGTAAAAATAAAAGTAACCTATTTTGCTGAGTGAATTTCCCAGCAAAGGATGGGCAAATTGAAATACCCATTATCATCTTCACCTACCTTGAGACTTCCTTTGTTATCTGAATCAAGTCAGAAAATACTATGCAGATCCTTCTCCACAGGAGTCTGTTTGCTTCCTTTGGACAATACCCCATTACTCTCCAGAAACATTTCTGAGACTGGGTCATCATTCTTCTATATCCGGATCACGCTTATACCAAAGGACCCAAATGTCACTTTTTAAAAATCAAGTCTTATTCTGTTTTCTAACTGAAAATAAGCTTTGCAGGCCTCAAGCCTGTTTTGTCATTTGTAAAATAAAATATTTACATTTCAGGGGAACAAAAAGACTGAATTGGTAAAAGATCTCAGTGTATATGAAGTGTATTAGGCAAGATGAGCTAGATAACAATCAACCCAAAATCTCTGAGTTAAAAAAGCAAAGTTTGATTTCACATCTATCATAGGTCAGCTGAGGCCTCTGCTCCACGTGATCCTCACTCAAGGACCCAGGCTGAGGGAGACCCCAGCTCTGTGATTTTACTCTGTCAAAACAGTGGAAAGAAAATATAGCACCTAATGCTTTAGCTTTTTAAACCTTCTACCCACCCGGTAGTGGGCCAAGGCACTTGGCTCTCATCTCATTGGCCAAAGCAAGTCATATGACCACCCCTGAATTCAAAGAGGATAAGGAAATACAATCCTACCATACATCTAGGAGGCTGAAAACCAGACATATTGACAAATAGCAAAACAATTCCCACAGTAGGCATTCATAGATATTTTTTAAATAAGAGAAAGTACTGATTTTAAACCCAGCTTAATAGCAGAGAGGCTTATGATGTCTCGGGCATTGTGCTAGGTAAAATTTACAGTTCAAAATCGATTTAAGTAATTTTTACTAAAGCCACACAACTAGTAAAGGGCTAGAATCAGGATTGACTCCATAGATTGTACCCTTTCCATTATGCCCATACGTGTTTATGCCATTCGGGGTTACTTCACTTCTGCAAGCCTGTTTCCTCCTCATCTTCCAGAAGCAAATAACATTGACTACTTGGAGTTCTTTCTACAGAAGGGATGAGATATTCTTGTAATGATAGGTATCAGGGCTCTGTGAGATGGGGCAGCATGTGGTGTCCAATGCCTGGTCAAAATTGGTGCCTGGAGAGGCTCTGGCGTTTGTCTGTTGTGTTTACAAGTTGGGGGAGGGGACAGTGAAGTAAAGGATGTCCAGTGTATTCTGCAGGATACATTTGATCCTCGAGTCACTCGGATATTGGAAGATAGATGTCTCCTCACTCAGTTATTAGAGAGTATGTGTCGTTATCTACACGTAACCGACAAGGCCTGACATAATCATCCAGCTCTCCCCACCATTATGCATGCATGCACTCACACGCACACACATACATAGCTACCTCTAGACAGATCATGCATGCTTGCACTTACAGCCTAAATACCACACTGAGTCTATGTCACATGCAGTATCTACGTATATTCAACCCCTTCACCAGATTTATAGCCACCCACACCTATGTGTACTCTGCTGAAACCTACAAAATTGCTGTTTCTGTAGGTACTTTCCTTTGGCTCAAACTAATGCACACACAAGTACGTAAATTCACAGCCATCTCACACATGTGCACACAGCCATACCTGCAAACATACCAGCCCATACCCACAACATGCACACACACAGAGCACGTTTGCCTCACCACTATGTGCACAACTTGCTCCTGATCCCCCACCACTTCCTGACCCAGGCTGTGGGCTCCAAGGCAGTGAGTTCAATCAGTGTCGCTGCCAAGGCTGCTGTTAGAGCTCAGCTCTAACCATCCAGGAAATCAGCGACAGGGCTTGGCCTCTGCACCCTGGCTTCGCCCCAGCAGCTGTGCTCATTGTCGGTCCCAACCCTGTTCCATCCGCTGGGCTTGTCCTTAACCCCCAAACACTTCACTTTCCCACTGCCCTCCTCCTTCTACAGGGCCTGAGGCTCACCAGCTGAAAAGCTGCCTAGAAGTCAGGCAGTAGAGCCCCGCTCTCTGCCTTAGATACTCCCATCCCATTGTAAATCTTCATGCAAAAAGGGACTGCTATTGGGGTCTGGGGCCAGTGTCAATGGTAGAGAAGATCCCTAAGAGTCAGAGCTGCCGAAAGGGTTCATAAAAATATTTACTAAGCACTAACTCTGTGTCAGGCCCTGTGCTAGGCACTAAAGATAAGGTGGCAAACAAAAACAGAGGCAGCCCTTGCTTGTGTGGGTCTCACTTTCTGGGTACTGAGGTGTAGTATGGAAACAAATACATTTTCAACAAATATAATAAACATAACATTCCAGCTCTGTGAAGTGGTATAAAACAGAGATACATGGGGATGTAATGTATGCCTCAGGCTCCTCATCTGTAAAATAGGATAAGAATATCAACCTCACAAGGTTGATGTGAGGATTAAATGAAATAATATGTATAAAGTACTTATAAAGTTCTTGGTACAAAGTAAGTGCTATATATATATTATTAACATAATCAGAAAGATTAATAAGGGCTTCCACATGGAAGTGGCAGCTGAAATGATACCGGAAGGATGAGTAGGAATTAAAGAGATGAAGGGAAGAGGGCGATAGAAACATCATGTGCAAAAGCCCTGTGGCAAGTGGAAGCAGGGACCATTCCAGCAGCTGGTAGAAGCTCAGGTGGTTTCAGTGTAAACAGTGAGGTGCTGATTGACCAGCCTGAAGCTGAAGAGGCTGACAGATACCTGATATGCAAGGACTTGAAAGCCATGGTAAGAAGTTGGCATTTATGGAACTTAAGCTAAGTGCAATAGAAGGCCCGTGCAGTTATAGGCAGACAGTAATATCCTCTCATTTACATTTTGAAAGGCCACCCTGGTTGACGAGGGAAGAATAGATTGAAAGAGAACTATGTCAACTTTCAATAGGACACTAGAGGGAACAATCCAAGCTATGTGAGGCCAGTGGGGCCATTGTTAGAAATTCATTGGCATAGTCTGGGGAAAGGGCAGAAAATAAGACCGAACAGACTCAGGATGGGATTAACTCGTTGGCAAGGGGGCTTCCCCATGCACAGAGAAGCATAGCGAGGCTGCGTCTACGACCATTTGAGGAATGGAGGTCCGGGGTGGGAGCATGAGGGCAGAGGTGGCTTTAGGCCCATTAAGTAGGCCTCAGGGTCATAACAACAAGACTTGGATATATTTGAAGCAGGATTCAGACAGCAGGTGGAAATGAAAGGCCTGGGTCCTGGGTCCTGGGGAAAGAGGGGCTGATAAGAACAGAGCTGATGAAGCTAAGGTGCTGGGCCTCCAGCCACCGGATCAGGAAACTAAGGCAGAAACCCACGTCATCCAATGTTCCCCTGAAGGTAACAAGTGCTCTTTCAACTGACTTCATCCGATTGATTGGGAAGGCTGCCTAGAATTCCGTGTCCATTCTGAGAAGGATTCTGAGGTCAAGTTTAGTTTTGGTGAGAGTGTTGTGATTAACTGAACACACCTATCATGAATAGAAGGTAGAAACTGGTGGTATATAGACCATGAATTTATCACCCCCAGAGCTATGAATGTATTCATTAAACTCTTGTGAGGGACAGAAAACCAATTCAAAATAGTAAAAGCAAATAAAGGAATATATTGGCTCATTCGATGAGAAGTATAAGATGTGGAACTGGTCTGAACAGAACAGAATTCAAGTGTAGCCAGGAGAGCCATGCCTGTCTTGGCTCTGTCCCTCTCTCTCTGTCTCTCTGTTCACCTCTTTTTGGTTGTGTCCTTGGATATAGACATCCCCCTCCTAGGGGTGGGTAAGGTGGCCTATGGCAACCCCAGCTCTATTATGCCCTTTAGACTTATATTCCAAAGAAGTCAGTATGTTCTTTCATGATACAGCCAGCAAAAGTCCCTACAAAGACTTCATTCAGCCTGGCCTGGGACACATGGCCACCTCTGGATGGGAGTGGCATCAGTGCCCCCAAAAGAAACATTAGCTGAGCAAGGTACTTATAGATCCAACCACTTACAGACAAAAGAATAGGTAGTTCCCTAAAGAAAAAAGATCAGGGCAGACAAAAAGAAGATGTATATCACACAGGGTTTATGTCACTAGCCCATAATGTCACACTTGAGGCAATGAGGCTAATTCCAGGCTCATCCATTGAACATGCCCACAAGTTGCTCCTTCCAGGATCTGCTCAGCCAGCAGAAGCTTTGCAGAGCTCAGGTTGGTGGAGACAGAAATTCTCACTGAAGCTTCAGGGCACCATAGTCAAAGCAGGGTACACAGCTAAGAAGCTGGCAGAAAGAGTCAGAAAATAGAATTCAAGCATGTTGTCAAACCAAGGGGACCAAAAGCAGACATGGTGAGGCCAGCTTGGAATACGCACAGGAGAGAAAAGATAGCAAAAGCCAGTGGGTTGAGGAAGGAACCAGGTAGGCAGTTCTGGTGGGAGGCATTGCTCTTCTGGCTGGCTTTTACCTCCCTGCCCTTCCTCCTGGTTGAGGCCAACCTCACTTCTGTCCCTGGAATTCTTCCTGTCTTCTGTGACTTCTCCAAGGCAATATTTCATCAGTTCACCCATCTTTCAAGATCTTCAGCTCCAACTATAACACTGGCTCCATTCTCTCAAGATACACAATAGACTCAAGTCTCTCTCGTCTAAAAGAAGATGGAGGAGGAGAAGGCGAAGAAGGAGAAGGAAACGGCAAAAACAAAGGTAAAGGTGATGGCGAAGGCAGAGAAAGAGAAGGAGAAGAAAAGGAAGAAAGGGAGGGAGGGATGAGGGAGGGGAGGGAGGGAGGAAGGAGGGAGGGAGGGGGAGGAGGGAGGAGGGGAGGGAGGGAGGGGAGGGGGGACGCATGAAGGAAGAAGGAAGGAAGGAAGGAAGGAAGGAAGGAAGAAGGAAGTGAAGGAAGGAAGGAAGGAAGGAAGGAAGGGAGAAAGAGTCTGCCTATCCCCTGCTTTTTTGTTTATCTACAATAGCATCTCCGGAGGTGAAGGAGCTTGTGAAGTGTGCTCTATGGCAACACTACTCATATTGTGGTCCACAGACAAAGGCTATCCACAAACTGGTTATGACCTGTAATAGGTAAGAACAGAAATTGAGAGCAAATGTTTAGAAACCCTAATAACAGTTTGATAAAGTAACTATACATCCATTGAATCCAATAAAAATCAGGTCCGTATTTTGCAAGTTTTTTCATTTTTCCAGTAGTTTGTTTTTGTTGCATTTTACAAAAATATCAGTCTACAACAGGCTGAAAATTTAAAAGAAAAAAAAATACAGTCCTTCCTACATAGATGGTTTGAAAAGCAGTATTCTATAGGAAACTTGTTCTATGATATGTTCAAAGTAAAAATAAAGTTAGAATGGGTTATGTGTGAGTAAAGGAATGGAAGTAGATGCAAAGGAAATATTTTTTAAGTTCCATAATCCAAAAGAACCAGTGTATTCCTCTCTGAGACTGAAGAAGCACATTGGTCCATTAAAGGCATTCTGTACAGCATTATCTTAGAACCCTAAGGTTTCAAAAGAATCATGCTAAGCTTCAAGAGCAACATCCACTACCTAATTTTCCCAGTTAATTTCTGGCATTCATAAGTTATTCAAAAACTACTGTTATGAATAAACCCATTATACAGATTGGCTCCTCTTCCCCTTATCTATTGCTACATAACAAGCCATCTCAAAACTTAGTCGTTTAAAATAACAATGTATCATGATTCTGTGGGTTGATTGGGCTTAGCTGGGCTCAGCTGGGTAGCAACTGTATGAAAGACTCCAAGTTTTTCATGCAGTTGCAGATACATGGTACCTAGGACTATAGTGATCTGAAAGCTCAGACTGGGCTGGATGGATGTCCAAGATGACTTCTTCGCTCACAGGTTTGGCACTTTAGTCTGGAAGGGATGGAGCCACCTGGGTATTCTCTCCACCTTGGTATTCTCTCCAGGCAGCTAGCTTGGGCTTCTTCACAGCATGGCAGTCCCAGGGTAACTAGATAATATATAGCAGCTGGCCTCCCCCAGTGCAAGTGTTCAGAGAAAAAGGAAGTAGAAGGGACCAGTTCTCTGAAAGACTAGCCAGGCCCAGAACTAGCACAGCATCACTTCTTCTGCTAGTCATGCCACCTCTTGGTGGGAGAGTAACAAATACTTTGCAGCTATCATTATCCACCACTGACTCCTTAGCAATATGCAATCCCTAAGTGGCAGAAATCAGGGGAAACAATTTCACAGATTTTTAATTATAATAATTGAGTTATAATAATCATTATTATCATCACCATCATCATCCTCACTTACTGTATACCAAACTTACTATGCTTGGTACTTGGGGGCAGGGGGCTGGAGAAAGAGAGAGAGACCCGTTAATCCTATAAACCATTAATCTCATTGTATAGAAAATGAAACTGCAGCTCAGAGAGGTTAAATGATTTACTCAAGGTCACACAGCCAGTAAGTGACAGAAATAGAATACAAATCCAAGTCTATATAACTACAGAGTCCAGTCTTGGTCATTGACTTGTCCACTGACCCAGCACCTCTGATCCATCTCAAATATTACTCACCCCCATATATTGTCTGATTCACCCTTCACTCATCCTCAGAAAACTCACTGGCCTTCCTGACTTTCCATCATGAAGCAAATCTGCTAATAGCTCCTTCATGATTTTTTTCTTCAAAATAATGCCCTGTTCATCAGCAATGAGTTGGGAATGACCTGGTGGCTCAAGAACTGCAAGTCATATTTCTGCAGGGAGCCCAAGAGGGGCTGCCAAAGGACCAGGGTGAACAGGTAATTAGATTGAATCCACTCTTTGGCTCAGTTTCCTTCCCAAGCAGACCAGCTATTGAGCAATCCATTCTCCAGGGACTAATACATCACCTGGGAGTGCCAGGCCATGATGGATAAGCTGGGCTATCAGCAGAGCCCACGATAGATGGGTGTCATTCATCACTACAGGGAGCCGATGGAGCTGGGAGTTATTCAGGCTGTGGCACCTTCCACCCCCATTGGGGCCAGAGCCAGGAGGACAGAGGCTGGGGGAGAGAGCACAGAGCTAAGAAGACGTCTCTGGGAGATATGCCAGCAACCATGGGCACATTCTATCTGAGCCTCTCCAAAGCAAGGAGATGTTTAATGGAGTTTGTGGCCAAGATAAGGAGCATGTAAGGGAAGGAGAATGTAATAGAATGCACTAGATCATGGGTTCTGGAAATCCTACTTGCCTAGTGTGTGTCTTTGTTCTGCCTTTTCCTTGCTGTGTAAACTTGAGTAAGCCTCTCTGAAGCTCAGTTTTCTCATCTCATTCCAGGTGCTCTTTTACAGTTCTCAGCCCCTCATAGTTAGGCAGGGCCATCTGATGACTTCTAATTAATAATTTATATGTGCAGGAAACAAGAGTTAATGAAAGGCCCCCATGAGATTCTCAGCCTCTCTCTTCTTCTGCCATGACAACCAAGAGGCCTCAGGTTAAGATATCAGAGCCACAGGATCGGAATAGCCTGGATGGCTGATCATCTGGATGATAGATGCCTGGGAGGACTGCACAGCCCACAGCTGACTCTGAGTCAGCAAGAGATAAACCTTCGTTAGGCTAAATCACTGAGATTACAGGCTGTTTGTTACACAGCACGATCTAGCCTATCCTGACAAATACTCTATATCAGAGGTCTACAAAGAGCCAGATAGTAAATATTCTAGGCCTTATGGGCCAGATGGTCTCTTATATTCTTCTTTGCTTTGTTTTGTTTACAACTCTTGAAAAACATAAAAACCATTGTTAGCTGATAGGCTTACAAAATAAGCTGTGGGCTGGTTCAGGCCTATGGGCTGTAGTTTGCCAATCCCTTGCCCTAAATCATAAAGTTACTGTGAAAATTAAATGAGATGTGAACATAAGCATTTTTTTAATGTTAGCAGCTACTATTATTAATTATCTATACATAGCAGATAATTATGCCAGGTACTGCTCTAGGCATTGGTGATTCACAATGAACGAAACACTATGGCACTTCCTTTGAGATGGGTTGTTTTGTTATTGTTTGTGGTGGTGGTGGTGGCAGCATCCTTTCTTCCAGAACAACTGCAGCAGCCATCCCACCCACCTCCCTGCCTTTCTCCAATCTGTCCACCACATTGTAGCCAGAGGGATCTTTGCGAAATGGAAATAAAACCATGCTATTCCTCCAAAATGCCTCTCATGACTCTAAGCAGAAATCCAATGTCCTCTCATCACCTACAAGGCCCTGTATAGTCTGCGTCTTGCCTCACCCCACCCACCGCACTGAGTGCCACGCTCCCTTTTCCCACTCAACACAGTGGTCTCCCCTCAGTTTCTGTACACAGTACACCCTTCCCACCCCGACGCTTCTGCCAGAGCTTGGAATGACCTTCCTTCATTCTCCTGGCCAGTCCATTGGAGGTCCTTGGAGAGGCTCTCTCCAACATTCTTCCCCATTTAAATAATTCTTCACCTCTCACCTTGGCTCTCATCGTCATGTTTATTTCCTTCTTTACAAACTTTTTTTTTTTAATTTATGGGTTTGCTTGTTTGTTTGTTCACTAGGCTGTGAGCTCCATAAGGACACAATCTGTGTGTGTCCACATCATGACTGTATCCCCATTGTTCAGTGTAGTGCCTGCCACATAGTAGAAGCTCAATAAATATTTGTTGAGTGCATAATCCATAGCAAGAAAACCTCTCACCAGGTTCCCTATGCCCATGCTGACAGAACCTTGTCCCACCATGTTTACTGCCTACCCACTCGTGTGCCCTCACCACCCACAGCTTCGCCAGGCCACTGTCACTTTAACTGCAGCTCTCTCCCTACACTGACGCCCGAGAAAACTTCAGAAGCAGAGAAAATGTCCTCTGTGCCTTTGTGTCCTCAGGGCTCAGGACGGTGCCCTGTCCTGGACAGGTGCACAGGAAAGGTTGATGATGCAAAAACTTTGCTTAGAAACAGGATTGCAGTCAAGGTAGGGGGCCGGCAGAATCTTACTGATGTTATCTTAGAGTCACATGAAGGACCTTTGAGAAATCAAGAAGAATGTTGGAGGGGCCAAAAGATAAATAATGTATTGATTTTCCAAGAAAAGGAAACTGTCAGATTCATTCCTAGGAATTCTAGCCCTTCATATTAACTGGTCTGTTGGCAACTAATTTACAAAAAAATGAGGCAATTACCAAGATCTAATGTCCATCCCTAGAGAATGTCAGATGAAATTATTCTAATTTTCTTTTTTTTCTTTTTCAATTACATTTGACATTCAATATTATTTTATATTAGTTTCAGGTATACAGCATAGTGGTTAGACATTTATATAATTTACTGTTTGACAAGGTGCCCATGCTTGGAGCTGATAATATCTGTATTTCAGACAAGTATTCACTTAACAAATATTTATAGAGAGGCCACCCTAGGCAGGCTGTGTGCTTGTACTTCAGACCCAGCATAAATAAAACAGACAGAATCCATGTCCTGGTGGGGGCTGCAGGAGGTGTGAGGTACAGCCAGCACACAGCTGGTAACATACGGTATGATCAATGGCAATGAAGTCATGGAGAGAAACCAACGCAAGCTAAGGAGATAGGCTGATGAAGAGGAAGGTCAGAGCATCAAGTAGGGTGTTTGAGGAAGATGTCACAAAGGGGACATCGTGGCTACGACCGAAGGAGGTGGGTGAAGGGGTCACGCAGATACCTGGGGCTGGAGCATCTCAGGCTGAAGGAACAGCCTGTGCTGAGGCCCAAGGTGTTTGTGCCACACGGTGTAAGGAACAGCAGGCTCATGTTGCTGAAGCAGAGAGAGCCAGTAGGAAGGTAAGAGAAAGGAAGGTAACGGAGGGAAGGTGCAGAATGAGGGCTTTCTGAGGATGTGGCTTTAACTGAGAGTATATAAGGCATGCAGCCCAGTCTACCTTAGTGCAGAAACTCAGAGTCAAGCAAGACAGGAGAACGTGCCTTTACATGCATCCTGGAAGCATTAATGAAGAAAATAAAGGAATGGAAGACTATAGTAACAGACAACTTTTAAAATCAAAGACCCAAGTTTAATACACAACTTCTATGACCCCATAAATCCTAGATATAAGCCCAACAGAAAAAAGGAACTAGGCTCGCCGAAAGGCATGTTCTAGAATTTTCACAGCAGGAATGTTTGCAATGGCCAGAAATGCCCATCCACAGAAGGACAGGTAAGTACACTGTAGTGTACTCACACCATGGACTGCTCCACAGCCAAGAGAATGAACGATAATATGTATGAATGCTATAATGTGTATGAATCTCACAAAGATAACATGAATGAAAGAAGCCAGAAACAAGAGTTTTATACTGTATGAGTCCATTTACATCAAGTTCAAAAATGGACAAAACCAATTTAGGCTGTTAAAAGTCAAGATGGTGAGGGGCTTCGTTCTTGATCTGGGTGCTGGTTACATGATGAGTTTTGTGAAAACTCATCAAGCTTCCCATGCATGATCTGTGTACTCTTCTGTCTGTATGCTACACTTCCAAAAGTTACTCATAAAGGTAAATAATTTAGTTTAGTTTGGACCAAACAAATAAACTAGCACGACTGATTTAAAAAAATAAATAAATAAGACCTGGATTGGTTCAAGCGCTGGTGCTTATTAGCAGAGTAACCGGGTAAATCTCGTTGCCTCGGTTTTCTTGTCTCTAACAGGGAGGGCCCTAAATGAAGCCTACTGAGTCGATCACAAAGATAATGTGACAGTCAAATGAAAAATGCACATAAAAGTCCTTTAGAAAATAAGTCTCGTGATACGAATGTTAGTTGTTGCTAATAAAACTTTCCCAAGGGAGTGCTTAAGGATTGCAAAAGTCTCCAGTGGTAGACCATAAGCTCAGTTCTTGCCACATTTTCTTATAACTTTACAAATTACTTGGGTGAAGATTTAGCAGGTGAACACTTCCCTTCCAAAGGCAGAGAAATAACTGAGTTGGCAGGATCAAAATGATCTCAAGGCTGGGACAAAACCAATAGAAGAAATTCAACGGGGATCACTATAGTGTCACACATTGAGGTTCAAAACATACAGGGTGTAAGCAGAGGCTCCAACCCAGGGCAAAAGGATTTGGAATCCTGTTGATATTCCTGTGAAATATAGGATCGATCTGACAGAAACTTTGCGCAGAACTCTAGTTCTCCATTCTGTGCAAAGCACACGGGGAGACGTATGTCCAGTTCAAGGGTCTGCCCTTCCCTGTCTCAGCCCGAACCGATGGCAATGAGAACTGTTCTTGGCAGAACGTTAGCAGGGTGCTAGCAGATGAGTGTGAATGTGGTTTACACTGCCCTTCACGCCAAATTCAAACTCCTGAAGGTGGTGATGAAGATCTCAGGCTTTTCTATTCCCCTTGGCATGAGAGCCCCATCATCTATTACCAACACCCCAGTGTCCCTCAGCAGAGATGAGGCTGTGGTGAGCCCCAGGGCAGACTGGGAAGGTGGTTCGTTCTACTGTCAGCCTCTGGTTCCAGGCCTGGGAAAGGTCTACAGACTCAAGGCTGTTATGGAAACAAGGCAGAAGACATTGGTGGTGAATACCTGGAACAATCAGTCACAACTCAAATCTTCTCCTTTGGAGCAAATATACTGCCATTTTCACTCTCAGCCATGGCATTAGGGGGAGGTGGGAACTGAGTCTGCCTTAGGGACACATACCTGGCTGTAGCCTTGGCCCCCAGGTGAGAAGGTCAGCAGTCCAGTATCCAATGTCCAAAGAGGTGTGACAAATTCAACTCTACTCAGCATAGATCAACATCCAGAACAGAACACAAGACCGTAGCTGGGGACAGAGTGACAAGGTCCATTGGAATCGGGAAGAGTCAAGTGAAGGCCAGGAGTCAGGGCTCCAGCCAAGCAAAATGGGGTTAGAGCAGGACTCTAGCACCTGAGATACCATGAGAGCTGGTCCTTCCATCAGCTGGTAAGTTTTCAGTACTGCCACATGACCAGTAGCTGAGGAAGGCTAGGACTTGGAGGACCTTAAATCGCCCTTGGCATTGAGGGCAGCAGGCTTACATCCTGGGAGGAAAGGCAGTGGCTCCACTGCCGGCCTTGTTCACATGAAGCCAGGGCCTTGGCAGGATCCGCCAGGTAGGGCAAGGCCTCTGGAAATGGCAGTGACCCATCTCAGCCCAGGGACCTGGCCTTCCCTTCCAAGCCCTGTCACTGGCTATGCACACTGCCCTTTACCTGGTTATTGAAATCTCCCTCTGGGAAACTGAGCATTGCAGAGGAAAAGCCTAGTCACATCTGTTTGACGGGGAAAGAAATTCCTCGGGCAGGAATCTTCTAAAAGCCACTCTTGGTGGTGTGGATTATGCAGGCCTTTCCACCCTCCGACAGAGAAACCAGCCCTAGCTCTCAGTGTCTGCTGCCCTCGCTCAACTCCAGTGCTCTGGCTCCTCAGCAAATGGTCACCTTGCCAATGATCCCAGCGAAAACAGAGCTCTCCTACTCTACTCCTGGTTCTTTAAAACCCACTCATATTTTTTTTTTTCATCCTAATTCTAGGGCATTTCCAAAACTCAGACAGACTTTTCCATATCGGTTACTTTTGACTATGTTTTCCATTTGGCCCATTCCAAAAGGGAAAACTCAAAGCCCACGAGTCCCCATGGACATTAGGATTTGGGTCTAGGCTGCTCTCTGTGGAGGCCGATGCTGCTGTTGTGTTACTTTTGTGCACGTTAAAATTTTTTAAATCATAACAAAGGTTGGCTTCTGTAGTTACGCATGCTGAGGCCTCACAATGCTTGCTGTCGTAGAGGGGCTGATTACCTAACTCCATTTATCAAAGTGTCACTTCTCTGACAGGCCCTAATAAATATCCTGCCAGAGACCCCGCACCTGGCAGCCGTGCCACTCGGCAACACGCCGCTAACCTAATTTGCTAATTGCTGCTTTCCCCATTAATTTTAGTCCTGTCTTGTTTGGTGTTGACATGGAGGAAAAAGAAATAGGGTGGAAAAAACAGGCAAGAAAGGAAATATCTCGGGGTCCCCCAGCATCCAGCCCGCCCTCCCATTCCTTCACACAACCACTCACTCACACTCACACCTAAATTCTAACTTTCTTCCCCTTTCTTTTTCTCATCATGGCTGGAGGAGATGAAACATTTAAAGGTATAGGGTCAGATTTTCCAAATCAAAAATCAAGGCAAGTGCCTAATAATGGGATAGACGGTTTGACAATGGGGCAACCTTAGAAATAAAGACAAGGGATGAATGGTTACTATATCTAAAGCCATTCTAATCAGTATGGTTGTTATTTGTAGAGAAAAGATCTAATAGGGCATCAAGGGGTTAACAAGTCCAGACCATCGGTCCTTGAATATGGCCACGCCCACTGCCCTTCAAGCCCAGTTCTTCATTCCAGCCCCTCCCTATGTCACAAGGGAACTCTGTCTCCCTTTTAGTGTCTTTCTGAGCAATGATATTCAAGATAATGGCAGGATAATGCCTAGGACAGAACTTCCTAGCCAGGTCTGACTCTCCAGGCCACCTGGACTTGCCACACATCTATTCCTTCAGCTCTTCAACTCCTGCCAAAAGACTACAATGATGGAGAGGTTCGTTGTGGGTTATTTGATTATAAATCATCACAGATGAGCCCAGTGGGTTCAAGGGCCTAGTGGAAAGACAAAGGCAAGAATGGAAAAGACTCCAGCCATGAGCAAGAAGGACATAAGATACACTCTCTTTTCTGAGAGGAACAGAAGTCCCCCTCTAAAAAAGAGGGATGGCTGTCTCACTCACCAACGGTGTGAAAATGACCTCCTTCTCCACCTTGGTACGTGTGAGCCTTGGCATTTGGCTGGTGACCTGACATCCAGGAAGTACCTGTTAGAGCCAGTGGTAGAAATTGTGCTTAGATGCAAGGCTACAGGTCGAGTGAATAACCCAGCCTTCTGGGTTCTTACCTCTACGAGAATGTGCTTTCTGAGAGTTCATGTCTAGCTCCAGCCTGGATAGAGCATCTAATTCATTGTCCCCATATCACAGCACAGACTATGTATCCTCTCCAAGAAATGAGGTTTGACTGAGAGAGGAAATGGAGCAGAGGGGAGGCGGAAACTAGGAAGAGGCCGCAAAGTGTAAGTCACCAAGTCCTTCGTTCCTGGGCTCCATGACCAGGTTATCACTGATGGTGGAGGATGAAGTTTAGGTGGTCATACACACTATTGGCAGAAGACTAAGGACAATGTCCACCTATGCAGGAGTGTGTGTGTGTGTGTGTGTGTGTGTGTGTGTGTGATCACACACATGGGCACACTCCAGCCTCAGAGTATCCACATACATGTTCAACCATGTGCACAAAACTGCACTGCAGACATATGTGTTGATGAACAACGCTAATGTGACCATGTCCCAGAATATCTCTGACCAAGCATGCCCATGTGATTGTCTAGCTACATAAAGACAAGTGTGCCTGGACAGAGAAATGAAGACACATATCTTTGTATACATAGGCAGGGCTGTGATATCAGACATTAGATCTGGACAAAAACTTCGATGAATGTTTTCCACATTCCCATTCTCAGTCCCAGAGCAACTGAGGCTGCATTAGGACTGAGATCGTGTGCTTAGAATACCCCATCCTTCTTCGTATACCTAGAAAACTTTTATTCCTACTCCAAAGCCCAAGTCATTTATCCCTTTCCTCCCCATTTTGTCTCCATTGGAATGTCCATCACAGGGCCTCTGTTTTATAATAATTTCCACAACATGTTTCAGTTATCTGTGTCCATACAATTCTGCCTTACTGGTCTGTGACATCTCCAGGTCAGAGTGTGTGAGCCTGTGTCTTATTCTTTCTGTACCACAACATCCGGTTCCTGATACTCACAGGTAGAACAAACTTTTGCAGAATGAGTTCTTGAACACTGGCTGTCATACCCAGGGCTGGGCACTAGGATGACACATCCTTGAATCAGATGTCAGCTACAGTGCAAAACAAAGACAATTGGATACTTTTAATTCTACTAAGTCAGTGACAGCAAGAAAAGAGGTAAATATATCTGGGCTTGCTTGATAAAAGCAGTTGCTAAAAACCCCGTAGGGTCTCCAAAGATGCCAACAGGTGAATATTTAGAAGTCATCTCCTTTCCCTTCATGACAGTCTAAAATGGGGAGGGTATGGAAAGCCGTTTCTTCAAATGCCAGATAGTAAATAATTTTGGCTTTGAAGGCTACACGATCTCTTCTCCTCAACTCTGCCATTTCAAGGCAGTCATAGACAATACATAAATAGATTGATGTGGCTGCAGTCCAGTAAAACTCAATCGTCTGCCAACTTCTGGTCTAGAATTCTAAAGTAGAGAGAAGAGAGTGTCAGCCCCACACCAGTGACAGCAGTGGCCTCTTGTTATCAAAAGAGCCTAACCCATCAGCACATCTGGGAAGCACATAACCCGACTCCACCCCTATATTCAACAACATGCCAGAGCAGAGACCTGCTGGAGGTTGAGGACTGGGTTGTCGTGTGTCGTTGCAAAGGCTGCGCACTGCACAAAGCCAGGAAGAGCCATTCACATAGACCGTGATGTGAACCGTGCCCTCCTTGAGTTGGTCAAATTCCTTGAGCGTCAGCCCTGCCCGAGGGTTACCAAGGAGCCCCAGGTGTGTGAGGAAAATTCACTGGCTAGCGGTGCACATGCACTATTGGCTGCTACTTCACTAGTTCAGATACTTGATGGACAAGGGTAGCTCCCTCAAGATATGGACTGTGAGCCGTTGCTTTTTTGAAAACAGTTCAACGGGGGCTTTTACATTGCATAGATAGTTTGAGGATGAGGGAAGCCAAGACTAGAGGGTCCCAGGAGGGTGTGGATCAGGGACTGTGGGGACTATGGGGGCTAAGGAAAAGCTGTTCCTGTTAAAGCTTAGAGGGCATGTGACTTGGGGACTGAAGTTTGCCTGGCCCCAACGTGCCTCTGTTGTGAGCCTCCCACTCTTGGCCCCTGGTTACTTGGGACCCAGAGGTCAACAGAGGCCTCTGGAAGTATCCAACCCTTCACCCTGCCTAAAGAGCTTGGAGATGGTTTGTAGAGGAGGTGGAATGCCCACCTGCATCCTCACAGGCTACAGGGCCCAACCCCTTTGAGCCAGCACAGGAACCACTCCAGAACTCATCCTGCCCCAAAAGGTTCCTGAGCCGGCCGCAGCTGGCCCCAGATCTCTCCCAGGATAAGCCTGCCGTCTCGATCTCAGCCATTAAACTCCACCTAGCTTCATTCCAATAGCTACAGTTGAACAAAATATTGCCCTGTTCCTGGTTACGTTAAAAGGGCCTAGTAAAGAATAATAGCAAAGATGCTCACAGCCAAAAGCTGCTCTTGATGGCCCTTTAAGCGTGATTTACAGCAGACATTTAGCAGTGTCCCTGGAACGTTTGCTGGCACCGATCGGTGGGAAGGATGTGCGTGGCGCCTCCCTGGGCCAGCAGGCAGGAACATCCTTCATTCTAGGCAGCTCTGCCTGCCCCCTTGCACAGTGCCGGCTCCCTCATGGTCCCGCTCAAGTCCATTAGGCCCCTGACTGGGCTGCTTTCTAGTGATCCAGCTGTCAGGTGCCTTAGGACAAGGCCAGCTAAAACCTGTCCTGACACCATGGCTGGGAGGCCTGAAGATATGCTGGGATCTGAGAAACTGAAGCAGGGACAGGGGTAGAAGTATAAAAGGTAATGTATGTGTGCGTGGGAGGGGAGGGTCCCTGGAGAACAGAGGGCCCTATTAATTCGTTCATTCAACACATATTTATTGAGCCCCTACTATGTGCCAGGCAAATTTGATAGAGATGTGCACAAAAATAGTATGAGGGCCCTATTAATTCGTTCATTCAACACATATTTATTGAGCCCCTACTATGTGCCAGGCAAATTTGATAGAGATGTGCACAAAAATAGTATGTTTGCCCTAATGAAATTTATTAACTAGAGGGGAAGAGAAATGTTAAGCTATCAATAACAATAAAATACGGTAAAGAGAGCTCAAGGTGATAGCAAATATGTCCAGCCTTGGGGCCATCCCTGAGTATGTGGGGTTTTCCTAAGACGTAAACTTGTGCTATTCAAGTTGATAATGCTAGCCACATGTAGCTATTGAGTGCTTGAAGTATGGCTCTTGCAAGTTGAAATGAGCTTCAAGTGTAAAATGCATGCTGAATTTCAAGGACTTCGAAATACAAAAGAAAGAATGCAAAATACCTGATTTGTAATTTTAGATCGATTACATGAAATGATAAGATTTAGGGTATATTGGGTTAAGTAAAATGTATTATCAAAAATTAATGTCACTGTTACTTTTTACTTTTTATAATATGGACAGAAGAACATTTAGAAGTAAAGCATGATCTAAGTAATGAATGGGGATTAGCCAAGTGAGGGGAATTAGGGTACAAACCAGAAACTGAAAGTTTGATTATAAAATCCACCCCGTTTAAAGTCTGGATCCAACAAATAAGCTGTCCTCCAGCAGAGAAACCGAGGCAGAAGCCCCTCTGCTGACTTACACAAGCACATTTATTTCCCGAATACAAAGAACATCTAAAACAAAATGTCAGATTGGTTTTATTTCATATGCCACCTCCAACAGCTTGGTAGTAACTGACTAAGGCACTGTGTTAAGGATTCGGAGGTACTGATTATGAAGGAGTAGTGTCTGCCATGGAAGCGTGTTTGGCTTGGTATTTGCCATTTGATCTAGGTTTAGATCAAATCCCATAGTCACCTGCAAGACAGTGTCCAAAGCAGACCCATATCTTGGAATTTAATTTACAAACTCAGCAGCCCAGGGGAGTCTGTAGGGAATTCACTTGACAGCAAAGAGACACCATGACGTATCTTCAAAAAATATATCAGGATCTCAGACTGTATTAAGAGAGGTTACAGGGAGAGAATCCTGCTGCTCCATGCCAAGCAGACCACACCTAGACTACACACTTTCGAAGGACATAACCATCATCGAATAATTCAGAAAAATACAACCAACTTAGAGAGAGGTCACAGAATGCCGTTATGTTAAAGTCAATAAAATGAATTGGGAGCTAAACCTGAAGACCCATTCTCTTCACTGTAGAATCAGCCTTGATTAGTTCAACAAACATTTAGTAAGCACCTACTCTGTGGCAGGCACCATGCCAAGCTCTGAACCTACAAAAGTGAACGCGGGGTATCTTTCATCGGCCCGTCCTTATCCACTTGTTCCCTTCTTCACCCTGCTCTGCACCAACAGACTCCCCTCCCCTATAGCTTCTAGTTGGGTTCAGCCAATAGGTCAGAAGGTAGGAGGAAAGGGAGGTCATGGTATTTGCCAAGTTGCTTTAGGTTGGCTCCACTCAAGACCCCAGCTCCTGCCTGGTAGCCTTCTCCTCGCTGCTCCCTAAGTTCCAGCACTACTCACTTCCTCTGCCCTTCAGTCACTAGGTTGGTAACAGCTTCCTAATGCTGCTAGCCCTGAGGTGCTACACCATCCCCTTAACGATTCCCTTCCTAAACCTGTCCACGCCCTTACAAACAGCCCCTTTCTTGAAGTCAAACTATGGGATTCGAGGATGACATCTATTTCTTGCAGGAATGAAACTGGTTTGATCCCCACCCTGGTGGAGTTTACTGTCTGATAGGAAAGACAGGTGATAAACAGGGAAACTAATTGTGGTAAGTTTCATAAAAATAACAGCTTGGTACAGTAAGCATCAGGGGGTGGGGGTACCAAATATTTTAAAGTGGTCAGAAAAGCTCCTGAGAAGGTGGCATTTAAGCTTATTCAAATTATATGGCATCTGAAGGATACGAATTACCTGAATGAAGAGCTGTTTTGATGTAATCTAGGACCAAGGAGGGAGGGGTGAATTTGGTCCTCATTTTGGCCCCCCAAAACTTCTCCGATATGAAGTAAGCAGCCCGAGGAGATGGCGAGATCCCCCTCAGAGATGCTGTTGCAGAAACTAGACGGCTCCTTGGTGGTGGCAATGCCAGAACCAAGATTCGTCTCCTGGAGAACGGGTTGAAGCCAGCTTGTCCTGGTAGGATCTCCCCATCCCTCTCGTACCCAACCTGAATCTTGATACATTACCACACTCCTGCTGCCTCCATGGGTCAGGAGAACAGAGATATAAGTCCTAAATTGTGGGTGACAGAAAACAGGCAAAATTGCCTTGGAGGTACACCAGTTCCACAGACACGAGAGGAAGAAATGAATGCAAGCCCATGAGTAAAAAGGGATTTTACCACACAATAACTGTCCACTGCACACCAGCAGCAGTCAGGTGTCTAGAATCTGCCCCAATGTCTAAGATTTAAGAGGAAGAACAGAAGAATTCTGCTTCTCTTGAAATAAGAAGAAGACTAAGGATTTTCTTCTTCTGAAGCTGGAATCTCAGGGATCCGTGGCTCTCAGCCCTGAACTCTCCTTCGAATCACCTAGAAGACTTTTTAGAAGTACTGTGCCCCACCCACCCTTAGAACTCTCGGTGTAATGCATCTGGAATCTAGGGTAGCCCAGATTGAAAACCATGGCCGAATGCAATTAAAAGGGTCAAAACCAATAAAGGGAAACACTAGGGCATCCCAAGGGGCCTTTGGAGTGAGGTCCAGCTTAGGGAACATTCTCTACGTTATTGTCAAACTTCAGAGTGAATCAGGATCATTTGGGTGCTTGAAACAGATTCCTGGTCTCCACCCCACATGGGTCTAACTCTGTCCATCTTAGATGGGGTCTACGTAGATTATGGAAAACAAATGGAATGGGGACAATACTAGTTTGGAGAAAATGCTACTCAGAAAGTGCTAACAACAGGGAACACCTCTAACACTTAAACCCCTACCTGAGAGCTTTGGGGAAGAAGGAACGGCCGCAGGCATGGTTGGGCAGGTATCATCCCGGAATCTTTGGATTCGGAAAACAAAACTGTATGGCTAGAGCGGGCATGGCTAGATTAAGGAGAAGCTTGAGAACCGGAACGATTGATTCCTGGTGGGTAGAAAAGAGAGACGGGGAGTGTTAGAGTTTTGGAGGTGGAGAATGAAGAGTTCAGAGTGAAGATGCGAGGTCAAGGGGAGGAGGACGTGAAAAGTCATGCTTTTACTTCACTGAGGTCGTGTGTAGAAGGGGAGGGAGAAAGGGTGGACTTTGCTCCTTGAAGCTCAGAATCAACTCTGAGCACTTACATTCATCAGTGCTCGGAATACGGGAGCAGGAGTCGGGTGGGGGTTTTCTTCAACTTCATAGGCGTATAACTGACAAAAGTGTAAGATATTTAAGTGCACATCGTGGTGATTCGATACACACGGTCACTGTGAAATGATTCTCACCACCCATCACCTCATTAGTGAGACCATGCAAGTTCTACTCTCTTAGCAAATTTCAGTGCTATAATACGGTGTGATCAACTACCGTCGCCATGTTTTATATTAGATCCTTGGACCTTATTTATCTTATAAATGAAAGTTTCTACCTTTTACCAACCTCTCCCTCTTTTCTCCTCCCCTCGAAAGTAGCAGGAGTTTTAAAAGCATGTCAGAGATATGTTGGGGAGAATCACTACTCTTCGGTCTTGGCGGGAACCCCAGGGCCATGGCCTCCCGTGCCAGGCTGTGCTTCCTCCCACTCTCCAGGCCCTGCCCTGAGTTCCTGCTCCACTGGTTTGACACCCACCAAGCATCTTCAGGAAACATGGCATGAGAAGGAAACTGTGGGTTCCATTCCTGCTGCATCCACCCAGTGTGGAGAAGAGGGCCCTTGATTGGCCTAGGCCTTCCCCATCACTCAGCCAGGCTTCTGGACAAACTTCAGTGCCTTCTGCCATGCCAGCCATCCCTGAGCTGCACTGTACCTTAGGATGACCTGTGAAGCTTTGAAAACTGCCTCTGCCTGGCCCCATCCCAGATCAAGTATTTCAGCATCTCATGGGACCCTGCATTGAAGTTTTTAAAGCTCCTTGAGTGATTCTAGCGTGCCAAGTTTTGAGACCACTATCTCAAACTGTCCAGCCACCTCCCTTTCGTGGGCCCTGGGAGGACAGAGCTGCCAGCAACTTGCTCGGAGTCGAGTCAGCTCTGCGAGGTGGTGTCCGAGCTGGAGACAGGCAGCCAGCCTGCCAGCTGCTCGCCCTCCAAACCCCAACCCCTGCCGGGCTCAGCACAGAGCCATGCCAGGCCTGCTCCCCAAGGCGCCAGGTCCTCCAACTAAAAACAGGCGGCCGGAGTTCAGGGCCCGCTGGCGTTCTCTCGGCAAGCACCTTTTGTTCCAGGCTCAGAGCTGTTAATTAAAGAGCCATGATTAATGAGGAAGCGCTCCTGGTCCCCATCTAGGATGAGAGGTCCTGGGGATGCTGACTTTGCTGGAGGATTCTACCGTCAGATTCCAACTGGAGCTATTTATAGTTCGGGCTCCAGTAGGGTTGGGAGGAAGGTGCCCCTCCTCCCCCTCCTGGTCTTCTCTCCTTCCCTCCTCCCACCAGCACACCATGATGGAACATAGAGGTGGAAATATTTATTGGGGAAGAATTTTTTAAAGGAATAAACCTTAGCACGGAGGCATTCGTATTATTTCATCCAAACACTCATTCCCTTGACTTATATTTACTGAATGCCTACTAAGCGCTGGACTCCAGGCCAGCCGATCCCGTTGTAGCTCTGATTAAGAACAGCGTGTCCCCTGCTCTAGTGGAGTTGTCACTCAAGGGGAGAAGTCATTCCCAGGGAGGTCCACAAGTACGTGGACAATTGTCAACAGAGGCCAGTGCTCTGCAGGAGTGGCCCGTGGCTCTGTGTGAAAAAGGATTCAATGACCTTGGCCACAGTGCTGACCAGGAGATCACTACCATTCTCACTTCTAATGAGGAAACAGGCTCGGACATGCTCAACGAGTCCAGGTCCCACAAACAGTTCGTAGTAGGGTCCAGGTTCAAAGTCAGGTACAGCTCCCCAAATTTATTTCCTCTTCCTCCCAGGCACATGGCTGGATGGCATTTCTCGGTCTCCCTGAGGTTACGCATAGCTGTGTGATTGAGAATGAAAGGAAGGATGTGCACACTGGAACGTCAAACCCCCCACGCGCTGTCCTCCAGGCTCTGGCTGATGAAATCCAGGCTGACCTTGGAAACCACGTGCAGGCACAGAGTCTCCATCGACCTGGATCTGCAAATGGCTTCGAGGAGCAGACCCGCTCCCGAGCCTCCCACCCAGGGGACTTTATGTGAGCAGATAATAAACTTATTTGTTCTGAGCCCCTGAGATGTCAGGGTACACTGTTACAGCAGCTAGCATTGCCTAAACTGATATAGCAGACCTCCCTGCTCCAAATACTGTGTCTACTGCCCCCTAGAGAGTGTTAGTGACTCCCTAAAACATTTAATGAAAGGCATCAAAATCACTGGAGGTGAAGGGGGAGGAGGCTCAATGTCCTTCACTGTCAGGCCTGTCTCACAGGTGACTGCAAATCAGCCCTGAAACCACCCCTGGCCCTGGTCCTCTCCCTCTTTCCTCTTGCAGCTGGGACCAAAGTGGCCCATCCTGCCCTGGCCGGGAACAGAGGGCCCAGAGGGTGGGAGAGCAGAAGAGGTGTCTTCCGGGACTGGATCGGAGTCGTGGCATGAGTTTTCCCATGGAGGCAATGCATGGCACTATGGTGGGTCAGCCTGGAGGGGACAGAGCCTGGGAAGTAGAGGGACACATCCTGGGGATGCCGTGGGGTGGGGGTGACCCAGCTACAGTTCCTTCCTCTGTAAAGTGGTAACATGAAAGAGCTGCTGGGCTGCCGGATCGGTCAACTCCCAAATCACTTTATGTCCAGACTTCTCAATATTCAAGCAAATAAATTGTCCTTGTTGTTGAAGAGAATTCAAACTGAATATTTTTAACTGGTCACAAAAAGCATTCTGACTCATCTGTAAGACAAAACACATAAGGTCTCTGTGATTCTACTTCCTCAGCTGTAAAATGGAAACATCACTCTTTTTTATCGATGAAGATGTCTGCTATGGGGACCATCATAATAGTCGGCCCACCTTACCAGATTTCTGTGGGGATTTCACGAGCTTGCATTTTAAAGAGCTATCCCCATTCAATGGCAGTTTGCAAAGCTACTTCTCTCCCGACAGAGCTCTCAGTGTCCGCAGAGTGTCTTTTATTTTACTCATTTTTTTGTAGATACCAAACTCTGTTTCTGTGAAATGATACTCGAAAGCCTTCCCTTTCACATCATGGCTGAGAGCCTGGACTCAGAGTCACATTGCCTGGGTTCAAACCCAGCACACAGGGCAGTGTGGCCTGCAGGAGGCCCCAGTTCCCTTCCCCGTAACACGGACTCGGTGGTTCCTGGGTCATTCGGTGGTTCCTGGGTCATATGGTGGTGAGGGTTGGAAAAGATGAGGCATGTATTGCTTTCAGCACAGTGCCTGGCACACAGCGAACTCTTGAAAAATGGTGCCTGTCACACAGGCTGTCACACACAGCCATGTCGACCCCCCACCAGGGCACCTAGCCAACACGGTGCCAAGTACAGCTGGAGGCCACCTGGGCTCCACACCCCCAGCCATGTTCCTTGGCTCAGAAGAAG
>NW_024342471.1:11530066-11554344 GCF_902729225.1 Pteropus medius | reverse complement strand
GAGCCCCACTGGTACGCACATGCTCACACACACTGCACACACACATACTTGCATAATGACCAGGAACACATATACACACAATCAACAAAGCTCTAATAATAGGTAAAGAAAAAGAATTATGTGAGCTTGCACCCATCCATGCCACTTATGCACATGTGTTTTAACCCATGTACATGTACACGACCACAACTACACATGAGTGCCTATTCCCAGATACCCACCTGCACACAGAAAGATGCACAAATAGAAATGCGAGACACACACGTGGTTACTCACCCATATATGTGCACGTGCACACACAGGGCTGCACGCACCTACACACAATACACATGTGCAAGCATATGGACACACACCCAGGGACACACACATGCACACTGCTTGAGCCTGCACATACCCACCCACACTCAAGCACTGCTCTGAATGCTTAGCTGAAGGGGGAGTCCTGCTCCAGACCAGCTGTGAGGCCGTGGGTATTCCAGTGGAGAGTCACAGTAATTAGCTCTTTAATTAAAGTCCTCTTGCCACTCACTGGCCACAAGGACCCACACACCAGCTCTTGACTTGGATCCTGGGCATCTCTGAGGCTGCAGATGGGCCAGGCGAAGCCGCCCAGAGGCTCGGTCTGGGCGGTAATTAGGGATGGGACTCAGCTGAAACTCACAGCCCAGCAGCCATTTGGTTTTTCTCTTCCAGGAGGGAAGGTCCTGCCAGCTCTGTGGCTCTTCTCTCCATGTCCTAATTATGCCTTTGACCCTAGCTCCCCTCTGTGCCCTGCAACACCCTGTATCCCCACCCTGCAACACCCTGTATCCCCCTCACACACACACGCACGCACGCGACACACACATCATAGAGGGCTAAGGGTCAGGGCCCCAGGCCAGCACAGGCCTGCAGCTCCCATCACCACTGCCTGGTCCAGGGCCAAAACGGGAATTAGCAGAAGTGCTTCTGCTCTACCCTCAATCACCTCCCCAGTTCCAGCTCCAATCACCCTGAAATAGAGCCCCTGCATAGCACCTCCCTCCACAGCACCTCTAGGCAGCCCCTTTGCCTCCAACCCGTCTGTGTAGTCTCCTAGGGCTGCCATGGCAATGTACCACACACCAGGTGCCTTCAGCAACAAAAATTCATTGTCTCACAGTTCTGGAGGCCAGAAGTCCAAGATCAAGGTGTCGCAGGGCTGGTTCCCTTTGAGAGCTTTGAGGGAAAATCTGTTGCAGGCCTTTCCCTTAGCTTCTGGTGGTCGGCTAGCAATGTTTACTGTGCCTTGGCTTCCCCGTAGATGTATCACCCCAGTCTCTGCCTTGATCTTCACATGGCGTTCTCCGTGTACACGTCTGTCTCCAAATTTCCCCGTTCTATAAGGACACAAGTCTTATGGGATTAGAGCCCATCCTAATGACCTCATTTTAACTCGATTGCCTCTGTAAAGATCCCATCTCCAAATAAGGTCACAATCTGAGGTCCTGAGGGAGGGGGACACAGTTCAACCAATAACCTGGCCTTGTTGTTAGTCATACACGCTCACAGCTGCGTGACCTTCCCGCCTCAAGCCAGTGCTCTGATTCATATAGGAGTGGTTCTGGCCAGCAATGGGTTAATGCATTATTCATCACTTTTCGCCCATTCGTTCAGTCAGTGGGTATTTACTGAGCACTTTCTACGTGCCTGGCACCACCCTGGGTGACCAAGATAAGCAAGGACAATACAGTGAGAACGTAGGGAGAGTAACCCCAGTGCGGATCAAATACTGCGGAGGATATGAACAGGATGGAGGATGGAGAAGAATGGGGGGAAGAGTGTGATTTAGGACAGGGCGGTCAGAGAGGGTTTTCCAAGGAGGAGATGTTTCAGGAGAGCCTGAAGGATAGAAGAGAGCCCTTTGTGGCAAAGTGTTCATGGAAGAACATCCCAGGCACAGGGACAGCAGGCCGGACGATGCCGAGTCCAAAGAAAAAGGAGGCAGCGTGGCTGCTCTGCCCCAGGAACCAGAAGGAGCCCCCTTCTGCTGCTGGAAAGACGTGGTCCCCAGAGCCCGCAGGATGGAATGAGATAGAAGGGCTGGCAAGAACCAGATCATGAGGCCACAGCAAGGTTGGCTTTATTCCTGAGAGCAGAGTGGGGTAAAGTGATCCCAGCCAGGAGTCCTGGCTTTCCAGCGGAGGCTGCATTGGAAGGAGCCAGGGTGGAAGTGAGGACACAATCATTTGGCAGGGCCCCAGCAGCTCGATTCAGCTGAACACACCTGAGCAGGTGCACATGTCACGGTGAGGCCACACTCCACATTGCCCAGTACGTTTTAACCAGAATCTGCCATCGGTTTTGGTACTCATATGAAAACATCCCAATTCGATTACTTTGCAGCCCTGTACCTGTAAGAAATGGATTGAACATGACATTGAGGCAACTTACCAGCCTTAAGTTTGGACCCTCATGAGCCCCCAAGACTCTGGGGCCTATAGGAATTTCCAGGAATTCCACAATGCAGATGTGGAACGTGCAAATCGGTCAGCACAGTCCAGCCCCAAGGCCAGAAAGAGCGAGATTGTTCCTCACCTTTCCTGCATCAGACAGGGGCCCCCTCGGTTTCCTGGAACGCACAAGCATTTTTCCTACCCTGGTGCCTCTGCACTTGCTGTTCCCAAAGCTGGGAGCGTTGGCTCTCCCATCGCTGGTTCTTTCTCCTCCTTTGGGCCTCCACTCAGAAGTCTGCCATTCAGAGAGGCCTCCCCGATCACCCCTGTCTGAGGGTGGCCCTCTCTGTTACTCCCTGTTACAGCCGCCTGCATAGCATTGATCATAATTATTTCACTGCTTCACACCTATATGTCTGAGTTCCCTTTGACATCAATGCCCTGAGGGCAGGCCATAGATCTATCCTGTTTAGGAGGGAGGAAGTAAGAAAAGAAGAAAAGGAGGGAGAAAGTGGGGGAGGGAGAAAAAGGAAGGAAATAAAAAGAAAGGAAATGAGAGAGGGAGGAGAGGAGGACAGATATTGGGTGCTGAAAATTCATATGGTCCAGAGCAGGTTTTCTCAACCTCAGCACTATTGTCATTTAGAACTGAACTAATTCTTTGGGGTGGTGAGGGGCTGTCTGGTGCGTTGTAAGATGTTTAGTAGCATCCTGGCTTCTGCCCACTAGATAACACTCCCCCTGAGTTGTGACAACCAAAAAATGTCTCTGGACACTGCCCTGGGGAGGTAAAATCTCTTCTGGTTGAGAACCATTGATCTAGAGTTTTTCAATCTGTTTTCAACAATTAAGTTATTTCATGCATAGTTTTATATGGAAGCTTATTATATGAAGCACATTACAGCAGAGCTGCCCTAAGCGACTGTATTTGTCAGCTAGTACCACACGAATGCTGAATAACAGGAGCGCCAAAACTCAAAGGCTTCCAACCACAAGCATTTGTCCTCATGCGCCCAGGTCTTCAGGCTGACTGGGTCCAGCTTATTTAGGCTGGACCTGGCAGGGCAGCTCCACTTCAAGCTGAAAGTTGGCTGCATTTGGCTTCAGGCTGCAAATGGGGTTCAGGTCTGTTCCAGGCATGTGCACTCTGGGACTAACATAGATATGTTCTTCATGTCAATAGATTGCCAGCCATGCAGAAGGCCATAAGCCAGATCACACAAACATGTTTACGGCTTCTTCTTGAGTTAAGTCTGCAAATGTTTCATGTCACCTGAGCAAATCTAACATCAGTGGGGCAAAGAAATATGACTCCATCCCCTGAAGGAAGTAAGTGAATATTTGCTGACCAAATATTCAGCATCTCTCCTGAGCCTAAGAACACACTGATCCAGACTGTTAGGACTCATGGGCAAAACCAGATCTTCATGGACTTCTCCCTAATATCAATGCCTCCATGAGTCTCTGCCCGAGGATCCTCAGAGCAGCACAGGGTTCTGAATCCAGGACAGTTCACCAGCTCACAATCACAAGCCCGTGGCTTGGCCTCGGCTCCCTTCTCTGGACTTCCTGAGTACGGGGACAGGTGGCTTTCGTTCAGCAAATATTTTTTCAGTGCCTCCTCTGAGCTGAACACTGTTCAGGGCACTGGGAATTCAGTGGTGAGCCTGGAGCACACAACCAAGTGGGCCAATGACCCCGCTCCCCATGGGGTGGCCCCAGCATCCACACAGAGGGCACCCGTGCGAGCCACAATCTCTTCCTTCTCTGGCATGGATCTCTTAGAATCTGCATTTGGCACCTTAGAACTCTTTTCCTGCTGCAGCTCCAACCCCTCAAACAGAGATTCTTTTGATATGGGGACTTGTCTCGTCAAGATATCATCATGTCTAAATTGAGGCTGTGTCAGCAGGCCCATGAAAATGAATAATGGCTGCAATTATGACCCATATAACGGCCCAATAAAACCTAATTAAAATGATCCACATCCCATCTGCCAAGTGCAGGGCAAAGCAGCCAGGGAAAGATAGAGGCCCAGTGAAGACAGCAAATAACGTAAATAATAATAACAACAATAATAGTAGTAGTAATTATATTATAATATATTATATAATATTAACATATAACAATATACTATAATTATTAAAATGTTATTGTTGTAGCTAACTTTTATTATATGATTACAGTGTGCCAACCCCTGTGATAATAGTGACCGTCCCTGATACAGTGGACATATATCGTCCCATCTAATTCTGACTAATTTGCCATAAATGGAGCACTACCAATATCCCCATTTACAGAGGAGGAAACTGAGGCACAGAGCGATTAAGGCACTTGCTCGAAGTTATATTGTCAGAAGGTAGTAGAACTGAAAGGTCAGGCTCTAGTGGTATCTGGCATATAATAAGTGTTTGGTGCATATGTGTCAAGTGCATGAATGAATTTGGCCAAGATTCTATGTCAGGCAACCCAAGATGCCACACAAACACCCAACAAACAAACATTTGTTGAGCACCAACTAAATCTAGATGTTGTTCTAGAAACAAAGTGGGAAGAAAGAAAGCCAGTCATTGAAATCTGATATGATTATTCCTCTAATGGAAGTATGTACAAACAAAACAAGTACCTGGGTATAGAGAGAAACTTTATTCTGCCTAGGAAATGAAGGAAGACTTCCCACAGGAAGCAGAACCAGTGTTGGGTCTTAAAAGATGGATGAGAATCTGCTGGACAGATAAGTAGAGGAAGGCATTTCAGGCAGAGGGAACAGCATGCAAAGTTGTAAAAGGGTCAAAGTTTAACATATTCATGAGGTCACTAAGTTACATAGCATGAAAGTTACAAAGGCATAGTCTGTCTGGAGCACAGCATGAGAGTCAGGTATGTAACTAGAAGGCTGGCAAGGTCAGCAGATCAAGATCACCAAGCGCCTTTTAGGCCAGGCTCAGAAATTTAGATTTGCCTCATAAGCAATGGGGAGCCAGTGAAGACTTCAAAGTAGAGGAGTGATTTGGTCAGATTTGCTTAAGAATAGTCCCTCAGTCAGCTGAACGGGATGTGTCTTGGGTAAATCAAGAAAGCACAAACCCTGGGACATTTGGACATAGCACCCATGCAAAAACACCAGCTACCAAACCTTTTTATTAGAGATGAATCTTAAAAAGGGCTCGGCATGGTCAGATGGGCAGCTAACCATCCTGGCATAACAGCCAGAATTGGAATGAAATCTAAATAAGGAGCAGAATGTTCGGACTACCTCTAAGTGGTTTTCCGTGAGCCTCTGCTGCCCTCACTCTGGGGAAAATGACTTTTATATCCTGGGTACCATCTCAGGTCCTTACCTACCAAAAAATGGCAGGAGATGGTACATGCTGTCTCCTGCCTAAAGGCCTGAAGTTCAAGTAGGGGCTGACTCCTCCAAACAGATGGGTCTTTAAAAAACCAAGAAGTCTGAGGTCACAGACATGTGAGATAAATTGGTTAAAAAAACCATTGCTGTCATTGCCTTTGTCATTTCAAATGATGCCGCCCTTTGACCTAGGAAGAGGTTCCAAATGCATAAATAGAGCAATAATCTCCAGCATCAATGTTTTGATAAAATGAAAGGGGTAGGGGAGAATACATATTATAAATACCACCTCCGGGAAGCGCAGTCAGAAAAAGTTATTAAACATTCTGTCACAAGCTTGGAAGACAGCACTGTCCACCCCACCCGGCACTGGGTTCCTAATAAAGGCGGCATCTTGGAATTTGTCACTCTTGAATGCATAATTCACTAGACAAAAAGCAGCAGTAATACATTGCATTTTCATAAGGGGCTCTGAAGCCGTCTAATTTCCCTGAGCCGCAAGACGACAGGAGGCTGTGGCCACTCGCAGAGGCCCCTTTATGCATTATGGATAGGGACTTTGCAATTCAAAGTGACAGCTCAGCTTCTCCATTGCCTGCCCCCAAAACCCCAGATCATATTGAAAGGCCCAGAACTAAAGGACGGGTCTGCCCCCAAAACCTAAAGCCATTTGTTGCCGAGGGAAGAGATAGGGAGGAAGGGAGGGAGAGAGAGGGAGGCGGGGGTGGGGGAGCGGAGGAGAGAGTTAGTTTTGTGTTGAGGGAGAAAAAGAAGCACAAATTTTTGCCTGGGTCTCACCAAAGATAATCAGGAACCCAACTTGGCCTGTCACTTGATAACATATTTGCAAAACGAGGCAAAGAACAAGAGGGCAATGAGTAGATGAGACCCATCAGCCCTGTTTCCCATACATACCACCAAGGTCCTCCTCAGAGGTCAGACAAAAACTGACTCCTCTTAAACCTGGATTCCAAAGTCTAGCTATAAAACACTATCAGGTCTACTTCCTTAAGGGTCGACGTCAGTGGACAAGGCTACAAGAGCCAGAGAAACATTCAAACACATAGACATCCACACAATGACCAGTGTAGTCAATTCAGTCGATATAAAAAGAAGTGAAAAATATCAATAACGATATCTAAGAAGAAGAGGAAAGAGAAAAGGATCTCAATTTATCCTTATAACCATCCCTACAACAGTGAAGCTATTTCTGTTCACCTTCTCTGTCCTCAAGGGATCCCTTGGTGGTAACAGTGGTTATCCTAGAGGAACAGAGGTGAGCATCTCTTAACAGCTAACACCTCTGGGAGCAGAGGGCAGACCATCTTGGTGAAAACAAGATGCTTGAGACAGAGAGTGAATCATGGCATGGCAAGCGGACTTCTCTGCATGTGACGAGGAGGACAGTGTTCTTACTGTTGAGAGGAAAGAGTGGAGGTGGGGGTGGAGTATAAAAAAGAAACTGTTGAGAAGGGAGGCACCCTATGACAGTAGCTGAGGGTCTGATGATGAAGTGACTTGAAGTTAATTTAAGAGAAGAATATTTTTCTGTAGTGTTAACCCCTCGCCCCCAAAATACATCTTCACTTTTAAGTTCTACTATATACTCTGCGCACTCATGAACACTTGGAATGAGTGGGGTTGTTCATGGGCCTCAAAGAAGGGACTGAGTTTCTCGGTTCTGCAAGTGTTAATCAAAGAATTAAATTCCGAAGGCAGGAGGCCCAAAGCAGAAGTGTCACTGAGAACATAAGACCCAGAGAGAGAGGCAGAGAACATGGAATGGTTTGGGACAAAGTTTAGACATTAAATAGGAGCTCTGAGTCGTCTTATCTAAAACTCAAAAGACCAGGGGAGGCCAGTCGACATCTGGGATCCAGATGTATCTCCATCCAGAGTGCAGTCCTATGATATAAACAAGGTTCAGTGAGGACCACAAAGGGAAAAACAGATAACTGTCAACATGAGCCTTGGCAGATGAATGAAAATTCCTCCGTCTACATGGCCATTTATTCCTGGAAAAGGAAATGGTTTATTGAAGATCACAAACATGAACAGGCATCACGTTTGAGAACAGGCATCAGGTAGCTGGTGCAGAGAACCTGGAAGTTGGGAGAATGTATAGGAGTGTAGAATATTGAACATGGCAGAGGGGCAAGCCAGGACAGATCAACATAAGCCTTGCTGAGGAGTTAGAACCCTGTCGGGAGGGAAGTGAGGGGTCCTTAAAGGACTTTCATGAGTGACCCATCAGATCTGTATTACAGGAAGTATAGAAGAAAGGGGAGACTGGGGGTGCAGAGGCCTGACCCAGCATGCAGCATCCTAACAAATAAACAAAACAACACAAACAAAAATACACGAAGAACCTAAATAATCAACTCACAAAACAGAGAGCACAAGTGGCTAATAAATATTTGAAAACATAATGCTATTAGTCATCACAGAAATGTGAATGACAGCAGCCACATGTATCCAGCGGTGAGATGAAAACCACATTGGAATACGAGCACTGAAGACAGAGAGAAAGCAAGCTTTCTGATGTCTCTGCTTACGAGGACACTCGTCTCCTCCTGAGGGCCTCACCCTTATGAGCTCACCTAACCCTGATTACCCCCCAAAGGCCCCACTCAAAATACCTCCACACTGGGTGGGGTTAGGCCTTTAACATATCAGTCGGGAGTGGACACAAACATCCAGTTCATAGCATCCCTCAAATACATAGTCCGAATCTAATCGCGAGAGAAAAAAAAATTGAAAAACATTTTATAAAACTTCCCTGGACTTTTCAGAAAAATGTCACTGTCATGGAAGACAAGAAAAGTGTGAGAAAATCATTACAGGGTAATGGAGAGAAAGACACATGACAAAGAAATGCATCATATGACCCTGGGTCAGAGAAAAATATTATATTGTTATAAAGGGTGTTATTAAGGCAACCGGTGAAATTGAAATGCAGGCTAGAGATTAGATGATATTTTGTCGATGTGGCTACATAAGATATGGGTTCCAGAAGATCATAAATAGAGGGTCATGTGCCTGCAATTTATATTCAGACGGGTCAACAATAATAATAACAACAATAATAAATGTATATTCTTAGAGAAATAAAACAAATATGGCCAATTATGAATACTTAGTGAATGAAGGTAAAGGGTATGCAGGAGCCTATTTACTATTCTTGGAATTTTTCAGTAAGTTTGAAATTTAAATAAAATTTTTAAAAAATCTTTTCCAATAAGAAAGTAAAAATTGAATTTAAAAAATAAAATAAAAGACAGAGGTACTGAAATACTGAAGTGGTTTGCAAGAGCTGACTGTTAAACTTTCAGGCCAGTGGGCAAGTTGGTAGCTTAAAACTGACTGTGGAGGGAATATTTACACCACAGAAATTGGCGAATGTTACAAATCAGGGCTTTTTTTCTGCCCCCAAAGAGCCCACTATAAAACATTTACCAAACACCCTGGATGGAGGGCCCATTCTCCATAGCTGGTGGAGGAACAGTCATTCTCCCAGCCAGTTTCCAGAGACTCATGCAGGTCTGTGCCCTTCTTATGGCTTTGTGAAATGAGCTGTCAGATTCAACCTCTCCTGCAAGCTGTTTGGATTAACGAGGGCCTCTCTTTCCCCAATGTCTGAAGAAGGTCAAAGAGATGAGGGTGGCTGCTACGCTGTGAAATGTCAAGATGGGATGCGGCTGAATGAAATCTGCTTTGAGGGAATGCAGGACAATCCTACTGTGTGGGAGGACCTCAAGTCCCTGACAGAGTGGTTGCTGACACGGCCTACTTGGTCCACAGCTCCCTGCATTGTGTCCATAAGGTTCAAGCCCCTAGATTCTTGGAGTTTGAAACACAACTGACTGAAGTCATCACGTTTGCTGTGGATGGTCGCTGACAGATGGGTTTCTTAAGTTGGGTCCCCCAGAAGCAAACCCTGAGAGACGAGTCAAGGCCAAGGAGTTTATTTAGGAAGAGATCCCGGGAGCTGTTGGTTAGAGAAGTGCAGGAGAGAAGCAGGGAAGGAAATCAAGGGCGTGCGTTCCTGAGCAACGTGTTGCTATGGACAGGTGAGGTTCAGCCCCTCTGTCCCCTCTGGGAACTCTAGGAGACAGTGTGGAACAGGTCCCAGCATTCTCTTACCCCAGGAGTGAGAAGCTGGGCATTTATCCTCCAACCCCCATGTTGTAGACTAGATAATGGCCCCCAAAGATATCAGGTCTTAATCTCTGAAACCCGCAAATGTTACCTTATATGGCAAAAAAGGACTTTGCAGGTATGATTCAATTAAGGATTTTGAGATGGAGTATCCTGGATTATCCAGGTGGGCCCTAAGTACAAGTGTCTTCATAAGAGGGAGATTTGACACAAAAAGAAAAGGAGAAGGCAATGTGACCTCGAAGGCAGAGATCCAAGTGATGTGGCCACAAGCCAAGGAATGCCAGCAGCCATCAGAGCTGGAAGGGGCAAGGAACAGAGCCTCCCCCAGAGCCCCTGGAGGGAGCATGTTCCTTCCAACACCTTGATTTTGGCCCATTGATATTGATGTTGGACATCCGGCCTACAGAACTGTGAAAGAATAACCTTTGTTGTTTGAAGCCATCAAGTTTGTGGTACTTACATCAGCCACAGGAAACTAACACACCCCGTCAGGCACTGGCCGAGGGCTACCCACAAACATTAATTGTCTGTACTCCCAGTCTTTCCCCGAAACGCCAGAGATGAATCCAGCTGGCAGAGTCACAGGTAGGATGTCAGTTAGCATCTCCTGGAATAATGAATGTCAAGGGGATGTGGGCTTGGACATCAGTCTAGGAGACATGGCCGAGGTTGGGTTGCATCACTGCATTAACTCCTGGAGCTGACCAAAGCAGGGGGCTCTGGTTGAGCTTCTCTGGGTGATTTTAAGGTTAAGACCTCACCTTTCTTTACAAGAGGACAGCCTAAAATGCCCAGATGCAGGAAGCTAAGGCCCCCTGGAATCATGGGTTCAGAAAGCCCAGGAGATAGAGACAGAAGAGAAATGTCTGCAACTGATGACTAGGCTGGGGGATGCCTGCACCCACAAAATACAGCCATCCCAGGTGCCAGACCTGCCCCTCAGTGCCACCAGCCACACCTTGGAGGAGGAGAGTGTCGGTTGGTCCCATCTCCTGACACACCCACCATTAATAAGTGTTATACTGGAAACGTTCCATGGTCAAACAAATTTGGTTAAGGTGGAATCAAGCAAGGTTGAACCAATCTACTCTTCAAGAGAGAAATGCTGTGCAGTTTTCCCAATTTTATTTATTTATTTATTCATTTTTACTTTTTTTTTTTTACTGTCGATTTTTTTTTTTGCAAAGCCTCTCATGGGATTCATTTCATAAAACCCAGCAGGAGGAATGATGCTCAGTTAGCTGATCGGATAGGGCCCAGCAGGGCCCCAGGAAAATGGGTTTTGGGGGGGATGGGAAAAGGTGGCAATACAAAGGTCAAAGGTATGGCTGCTGCCCAGGCTGGAGGTGTCTGCGATGGCTGTGACTGGCCCGGGGAACCTGAGTGTCATCTCCTCCACCTTCCTGCACCCCGGGAGGAAGGCGTTGTGGCCCCTGTTTCATAGATGAGTAAACCGAGGTTCTGAGAAATAAATGGTGGTCAGGACATGCAGATCCCTGAAGGCAGAGCTGACCGGGCTGGACCAGGATGCGCGGGGCTGCCCCTGGCTGGACTGGGGTCATCTGAGGATGATCGGAGAGTAGGAAAGTCAGCTTGCTGGGGTGATTCACAGCCAGGCCTTGAGGCTTTCACAGGCTGACTCACCGCTGGGCATCAGGAACGAGGATGCATTGGACTTCCTGGCTGAGTGATGAGATGGAGCAGAAAGCCAGCTGGGTCTGGTCCTTTCACCACCTCGTGGACAAAATCGCGTCTACCTCCCTGAATGTTACTTGGTTTCTCGGACCAAATCTGCCCAAGCCAGACGGACCACGGATGGGAAGAATGTCAAGCCCTGGGGCTTTCTGTTCCTGTTTCTGCAGGACTGTTCCCCCCTGGCTTCATCATCAAAGAGAGTGAAGTGAACTGACAGGTACCAGGGATGGCAGGTTGAGGTTGATGGTTGGTACACGTGAATTCTGGCCCCCAAACGCTGTGCAGAGGAGCCCATCTCACTGCCCCTCCGATATCCCTGTCCTTGACCCCAGCCCCTGGTCAGCCCAACCAGGGCTGCAGACGCCTTCACCACCTCCGAACCTGCCTGCCTCTCAACTGAGTCACCCTGCAACAGCATCTTCCTATCCAGCGACAGACCTTATAAAAGATCCAGTGACCAGGCGAGAGACAACAGGACTTTAAAAATGAAGCCAGTGAAGGCCAGAATTCTCCACGCCAGCTCCAGAGACGGTGTCCTTGCTGGTTTGGCTGGGTGCCTTGGACTAATTAGTCTCAAAGAGTTAGCGGAGGTTGGAGAACCAAACAACAGCCAAGCTCTGGGGACGGGAGGAAGGGGATGGCTCTGCCCTGCAGCCTCAGACAAGACCCCCAGAAGAGGGGGCATAGCCTGAGCTGCTGTGGCCTCCCCTAAAATGTGGCCCCTGCACCCCCGCAGCAGGGGCAACGCCTGGGAGCTTGCTGGAAATGATGAATCTCGGCTCCATCCTGGATCTACGGAATCAGGATCTGCGTTGTGACACAGTGTCCAGGTTGTCTGTGTGCACGTTCAAGTTCGAGAAGCATCCCTCTCACACATCTGAGCTTCTCTTTCACAGGAATTGGAAGCAAGAAGGAGGCAGGACGGAAAGAATTATCTCCCTCTGCTTACGAGCATGAACTTTCTGAGCGGGTCGATGAGGCCTCAGGCTTCCTTCCTCCCACCTGGTGAGCGTGGACACTGCTGGGACCCGCGGCCGTCACTCTGCCGCCCTCTTCACCATTACTTGGCTCAGTGATTCCCTAGCCTAAGATGGTCCTGATGAGAAAACTGGCTCTTTCTCATCACCAGCCCAAGCTTCCCGTCAGCCCTGCTTGGCTTGTGGGCTTCTTGGGCTCCCTGCCTCCGTCTGCCAAGAGCATGGGGGCCACCCCTCCACCCTAAACTTTTGTGCCTTTGTAAAATGTTTAGCGAAAAACTGCCGAGTATGTAAATCAGAGATCATTAGAGGTTGGGTTTTTCCTTAAAGAATGGATTCAGCAAAATGCTGTTTTCTCCCCGGCTCTGGGTCTCTATTTAGGGGATTGGAGCTCTGTTTATTTATTTATTTATTTATTTATTCATTAGCTGGGCCCACAGTCAAGGAGAAGGGAGCAGGGCTATTAATCTTTCCTGTCATCCATTCACAGATGTGGAGTTCACACCACAGCAAATGTGAAGTCAGCAGTACACAACCACAAGGTGGAAATTTCAAGAGAAACAAGAGCTTGGAGGAATAAAAAATAAAAATAAAAAGGGAGTGGAGGCGGGGTGGGCGAGAACACGACAGAGACAGAGCACATTTAAAATACAGCCTCCGTGCCCCCCTGGGCGCCTCTGGGTGCCTGAGAGTAATCTTGTTCCCAGCATGGAGGTGCCATTGATATGTTAATAATCATTTTCTTTTTTCTTCATCCTAAAGAAATGAAGTTTGCAAACTGATTCTGATGAAGTAGACCTGACTCTGTGTGTGTGTGTGTGTGTGTGTGTTACAGAGACTGAGACAGTGAGACACACACACACACACACACACACACACACACACTCACATATATTCCCTCCTCCACCTATTTATGGCATCTACTTAGTAGATTCTGGCAATCTCCGTGGGAAGGCAGGTCGTGGAAGGCTGTGGCAAGGTCTAAGAAAGCATTGGTGTCCTTTTTGGGAATGAGGTGATTGCCAGCTCCTGGGGCGTGGGGAGACCGTGGCCAGGCTGCAACAGCCACCCACACGTTTTGCTGGAGAGAAAACACAGCAAAGTCACAAGTGGCTCACAAGTGGGGAGCTCTAAACATAGGGAGACCAGACTGTCCAGTGTCCTTGAACCAGCGCTGGGCAGTGTGGGGCTACACCAGAAGAATTAGCCCCCAAGCTTTCTAGACCTGGCATCTTTCTAAAGCCTGGTGAATCCACGCGGTGGACATGTATGTCCACCCCACCGCGGAGATGAACCAGCTACTCCCTGCCTCAGCTTCCTACTTGCTGTCCTCTTTGGGAGCTGAGGCCCTGATACTTCAGCTCTTTGCTTGTCAGCTTTCTCCCGCTGGGTCTGGAGTAAATGGTGGGGAGAGGGGCAGAGCCCTGACGTGCACATCTTATTAGAGCGAGCATTCCAGAGGCCCTGGTGCTGCCCCCACTGCTCGGGCAAGACCCACTGTTCGTCATCCCCAGCCTGACCCACACCTGACTTCATCTTTTGCCTTGAGCTGCTCCTATTCCCTTGGGGTTGTCTCCCCATCCCTTTCTGCATTTCCCCTCCCCCACTGGTCCAAGATTCTGAGATCCCGGCCACACAGCCACACACAGGGATGGCGCCATCCCAGATGGGAAAGGCTGAGTCCAGGTTTGCATGGAGTGTGGCCAGTACCACCCTGGACAACAGCAGGAGATGGCTGCCATTTCTGAGGTAGCTGAAATCAACTTCTCTCATCAGAATGTGAGCTCTTCGGGGCACAGAGACCATGTTTATTCATCCCTACTCCTTGACACTTAGCAGATTTCGGGTGAACGTTTGTTAAATTGTGTTGAATTCTGAGTCAAAATGAGGCTGGCTGCCTGGGGAGGGGGTGGCTAGGTTTGTGCTGAAAGTACAACATAGCTTAAACGTCTTCCCTGGGTTAAGGAAAGGGATGAGAAGTATGTTGGCTGATCAACGGAGGGCTGCATTCAGCAGGATTCCGAGGCTGTATCTGGACTCAAAAGGAAGTTTGCTGATCCTGTAGCAAGTCTGCCTTGGGCACAGAGGGGGAGTGATGATGCTTGTGGCTTATACACAGGCACCAAAGGGTGGCTGCTCTGAGTCACAGAGCTTTTTTTCCTGGGTGTGGATTTGCAGATTATATTGACCCCAGAAGAGGGAGGAACTAAGGGCAAAGGACGTAGCTTTGATGAGAGAGGAAAGGAAGGAAGGTCAGAGCCGGAGCTGTACCCACAGCTCAGGAAGCCCTGTCTCGGGCGGTAACCCCACTGAGAAGACTGAGTGTGAGCACAGGACATTCTGGAGCTGGAATAAGTCTTGAAACACCTATCGCAGAGATCAGCAGTTACTCTGGGTCACTTGGCAGCCCAGAGGCAAGGTCAGGGTGCAACCCCAACTTTCTAACCAGAACCCACTCCCGGCAACCCACTCACAGGGTGTGGCACACACACCTGAATCAGCCTTCCATCCATCCCTGCCTCCATAAATGCCGGTTCCTTTACTGCCATATCCATGTTCACAACTGTAAATTGAAACAATAAAATCCAGCCCTAAAAGGCATAAAGAGCAAAATGTATTCACATAGCTAGCATAGTGTAGAGCACATCCCACTGCTGGTAAACTTCAACTTCCTCGATGGCAGTCAGCCCCCCAGCATGCTACCAGAACTACCTCAGCCTCTTCTCTTGGCTCCTACCTCCCCCTAGGTTCCCCCCACACCGAGCTCTCTTATCTCTAGCTTTGTTTATGCTTTCCTCTGCCAAGGATTTCTCCCCACATCTTTGCAGAAATTACTCATCCTTTAGGTCTCAGATTAGATATTGCCCCCTTCAGGAAGCCTTCCCTGACTCCACCCCCAAAGGCATGAATTTACCTCTGTCACAGGATTAGCATTCTGTATTGTTATTGCCTGTATATTCTGTATATTTATCTGTTTGTCTGTTTCACTAGGCAATGGATTGGCAAATATTTTATGTAAAGAGCCGGTAATAAATAAGTTAGCCATCACAGGCCACAGGATCTCTATCACAAGCTCTCAATTCTGTCCTTGTAGTGTTAATGCAACTATGGACCACTGTAAACAAATGAACTCGGTTATGATCCAATAAAACTTTATTTATAAAAACAGATGCTGGGCCACATTTGGCCCACAGGCTATAATCTGTCCTACACTAGAAGATGAGTTTCTCAAGGCAAGAAATCCTTATTCACAGTGGCTGGCACAGAGAAGATAATTGATACTTAATGAACAAAGGAACAGTGTTAAAAAAAAATATTGTTTGCAACCCTTGTCATCACCTGATAGGACTGAATCGAGCCATCATATCCCTGAAGTCTGGAGAGGGCAGTCTAAACATCAGGCCCCAGCCTGCGTGCGGCTGAGACCACATCACGTGCTGGAGCGTGCGCCAGGCCAGGACTGGTGGGTGAGTGCACTGTCTCCAACGCTAGACTCCAGGAGGGCACGCTGACCTGTTCCTCAATCTTCAACTTTGCCTCTTTCTACCCATTCAGAACCTGCCATTCCAGACAGGTGGGCACCAATGCCCCTTTCTATGGGTACCATTGCTTCTTTGGAACACTGTCTCTGCTGTCACTGACCACTTCTCCATCCTGCTCCCTGCCACACACAGCCATTGCAGATGCTCTAGCACCGCTGGGGTATCAAAGCCTCACCGTGAGGGGCTGTGACTTGGGGCAGAAAGCCCCCTTCCCTTTCATGTTTAACTCCCCCAGAAGGGGACTCACAGTAATACTGCTTAGGCCCCAACTTCTCACGGTTTGATAGAAACAATGAACTCTCCCCAGAGGCCAGTCATGTGTCTATGGTAGGGAAGGGGGCCAGGCAGAGGAAGAAACCAGAGGTTTCCATCATGCAGTAATGAGAACTACCCTTTCCTTTAAGGACTGAGGTTTTGTTACTTGGAGAAGCTCCTTGGCCCTGCTCTGTATTATTCCAGAAGGAATTCATTCTCATAAGAATCCTAGGTTTCTCCTGTAAATAGGCTCCTGCTGATCCAGCTCAACAGTTTATTAGACATTCTCAAATAAGTATAAAATTTCACCTGCATAGAACTTGGGTTTAATCCTGATCCTTCAGCCTCAAAAGGAGCCCCTCTGGGTAAATATAATAAAATGCATCATTGGTCCCAATTCTTATTCTACCATACGAAAATTATGCATTCTGCCCCTTGCCATGTAACCTGCAGGGTTCTCCCACTGAGACTTTATATGTCTACCCCATTGATGTTTGGCTTGGCCATGTGACTCACTTTGGCCATTAGAATGACAGCAGTCGTGGCCAAGCAGAGGCCTCAAATGTGCATGGGAGTTCTCTCACCCTCTGTGCTCCTCCCATTCTCCATGAGGAGATTATGCTTTGGAGAGTTGCTGTCTAAGGAGAATGAAATTCTGGGAAGCAGACCTGAACCCAGCCCACTTCTTGGAGTCCAGCCTGGCCCAGCCGAAACTAGGTGAAGCTCAGCCAATCCACAGACCCATGAGGAAGAAAAATCAATGCTTCTTGTTTGCCACTGAGTTTGGGATATTTTGTTATGCAGCGTTATTGTAGCAGTAACCAAAATAATAAAGTAGGAAACTCTCTCCGAAGCTGCCAGGGACTGATTTATAAGATGAATAGAATACTTGGGGGTGTCTGCTTCCCATGCTTCCCCAGAAAACAGCTCCGATCATTTAAATCTAGCTCCAAGTTTACCCAGTTACAGGGAAGGCTCTGAGCTTTGGAAGGCTGTGGTCTTCATTTAGTTTTGTCTTTCTCTGAGCAGGCTCTGGAGCTCTTTGGCGGCTCCCCTGGTCACTCTGGGCTGTGCGGAGTGGGTCTGAGTTGGTACCTTCTAAAGGTAACAAAAAGCCAATTGTATAATGCCTGTCAACTGCCCTGGGCTGCAAGCACAAAGCTAACCTTGAGTCAACTACTTATGGCAAATGAATAAGGACTCAGTGGGCTCAATACCACAATTCTCGTCACGATCTGGTCTTGTAGGTATGAACCAGAACCTCTGAAACTCACAAATTGGGTGAACTCATCAGAGTAAATCTTAATTGCAAATTTTTGCTGTCTGATAGGAAAACTTGTTGAAAAATTATGATATATTTCTGTAAAATAATGGTAATTATTTACATCCCCATATCCACATCCCTTTGCTATTTGACTTTGTAGGTCTTCCCCTCAAGAAGTAGAGTAAATTTTCCCACCTCCTGAATCTGGACTGACCTACAGGAAGGCACACTTCCCTGAATCCAGAGGAAGTCATTTTGTGCCCCTTCTAAGCCTAGGCCTCAAGAGACAGTGCATGCTTCAGTCTGTCCTCTTGGAAGCCTACCCAGCCTTCATGTGAACAAACTTGGACTAACTTACAAGATGAGAGATGGCATGAAGCACCAATGAGTCATCCCAGCAGAAGTAATCCTAGACCAGTCAACCCTGCAGTGAGCCCTGGGCTCATGAGTGAGTCTGGCAAAGATCAGAAGAGCCACTCAGCTGAGCCCAGCCCATTTTGCCAACTTGAAGGATGATGAGCTGAGTAAATGGAGGTTGATATAAGCCACGGACTTGGGAGTGGTTTTTATGCAGCAAAACTGATATAGCTGTTATTATTTAAAATGCATTAAGACCACCTCACATCTACCAGGATGGCTACTACCAAAAAAAAAAAAAAACCCCAGAATAACAAATGTTGGCAAGGATGTGGAAAAATTGGAACCCTCATACACTGTTGGTGGGAATGCAAAACAACATAGCCACTCGAAAACAGTATGGCAGTTCCTCAAATAATTAAAAATAGAATTACCATATGATCTAGCGATTCCGCTTCTAAATATATGTCCAAAAGAACTAAAAACAGAGGCTGGAAGAGAGGTTTATACATTCATGTCCATGACAGCATTCTTCGCAATGGCCAAAATGTGGATATACCCTAAGTGTCTATTGACGGATGAATGGGCAAGGAAAATGTAGTCCGTACATACAATGGAATATTATTCAGCCTTGAAAAGGAAGAAAATTCTGCGATATGCTACAACATAGATGAAACTCGAGGACACTATACTATGCTAAGTGACGTAAGCATAGTCACAAAAAGACCAGCACTATATGATTCCACTTACATAGATTCCCTAAGCAGTCAAATTGATAGAGACAGACAGTAGAATGGTGGCTGCCAGGGGCTGGAAGGAGAGGGAAATGGTGAGTTGTTTAAGGGGAACAGAGTTTCAGTTTTGCGAGCTGAAAAGAGTTCTGGAGATGGATGGTGGTGACGGTTGCACAACAGTGTGAATATACTTAATACTGCTGAATTGTACCCTTAAAAATTGTTTACATGGTAAATGCTATGTTATGCATATTTTGCCACAATTAAAAATAAAAAATAAATGCGTAACTAAAAAGTAAATGATGTTGGGAACTTCCTGGGAGTGGCTAGTATTCCAAGAACCCTTAGTCATTCGGTGGAAAAGCGTGGGCTACGGAGACTGGGGGAAAGAAGCACAAACACCACGAAGATGGGGGCGGTTCGGAGGGTGCTGGCAGTGGAGGGTCTGTGGTGTTAATGTTGAATGTTGCCCTTGTGTTGCAAGTGACAGAAAATGAACTCGCCTTATCCTAAATCAAAAACTGAAATTTCTGACATAGCTGGGAATGACACTGGAATTGGAGAAGGACCTTGACGGCAAGACTCGGTCACCAGATCTGGCTCCCTCTCCTCTTATCTCTGTCCTAGAGCTCTGTCCGTCACAGTCCCTCGCTTCCCGCCAGCACTATGACCCCAGAGGAGGATAGCCTCTCCTCCAGCTCCTAATGGAAGAATCCTGGGGAAAGCACGTGATTGGTTTGCCTTGAGTCCCGTGTCCATTCCTGAACCAGTCATGGTGTGTCTAAAGGAATGGGGATTCTGACTGGCCCAGCCTGGGTCATGTGACTTCTGCGGCCAGGGTCAGGGTAAGATTTGCTTCAGAGAGGCAGATGGGGATGCTTACTTAACAAATAAAACAGTTCCTAATGTCCATACTGGGCGCTATTATATCAGAGTGACGGTCATTTGGGGGCACAATCTCCACTGTTGAGGAAAGTCAATATACCCAGGTTCTCAATACAACATAAAGGTAAAAATCCCAGGCTTGGGGGCATATCAGACACGAATGTGAGGCTCAATTCCATCACCAACTAGCAATTTGAACTTGGGAAAGATCTTAGCCTTTCGAAGCCTCAGTTTCCCCATTCACAAAATGGGTTTAATATTACAAAGTTGGTGTGAGGGTAAAATATGGACATGTTTATAAATTATTTCTCACTGTGGTACTTTGTAAACATCAAAAATTAAATTTACAAAAACAGTAACAAAAATGACTGGCTCCAAGCTCGATGTCTTCACTGTCTGCCCCGTGGGGAGCCAGGAAGCTGGTCTCTGTGGCAGGCTGAACAGCTTTCATTCATTCAAGCCCCATCTGAACACCTCTATATCGGATATACTTCATAGGGTGGTGTCTGTTCATTTTCATAGGGTTACTGCCAGGGCCGGGACTGGGGTCAGGAGAGTCAGGAGCTTAGGGGTCACATTTAAGGGGTGACACTCTCAGGCTTGTGCAGATACAGGGTGAGCCCCTGAGAGTGTCCCCTTAAATGTTGCGCCCCAGACCCCTCACTTGCCTCACTCTCATTCCAGCCCTGCATACTGCATTGGAAGTATTAAAGGATCTTGTTAACAAGACACTCTTGGACCAAATCCAGCCCTACGGAATCAGAATAACCATAGATGGACATAGGACTTTGAGAAGAAGGTCCCATCCCCAGTGATTCTTGTCGTCAGCCCGGACCTGGGATGGGGACTGGCCTTGAGATCAAGGTGGTCCCCTGTACTCATGCAGGGGTTTGCAGGACAAGAGGGTGTCTGCATAGGTGCCTCAGGGTGCCATGGAATAGAGGGTCAAGAAGGCAAGTGGGATGGACCTTGGTCCCCCAACACTTCAATTATGTTTAAACTTTTTCCATATGGGACTTTCACATAGGATGTCATTTGATAAAAAGAGTTCTTCGGCTTTAAAAAAAAAAAAAAGTTTGAAAACATCTGGCCTAGAAGTAAGAAAGAAGAACTTGAGAAGCTCTTCACTAAGTAAATGCCCAAGCTGCCCCTCCCCAGGTGGAGAGCACAGCTGAGCCCCGAAGCCCTGCCATCCCCATGCGCTGGAGCCAGGTCCTGGCTGGCTCCACTGCCCTCTCCTCTGCTCGCCCCCCCCCCCCCACCCCCAGGGAATGACCTAAGACAGTCTGAACTCAGCAGCCTCTCCAACCTGGGTTGGGCGTCAGGGCAGGGACATGTTTGGATCAGCCACGCCCTTGTCTCTCCTGAAGATATGGGTCCCTGGTTCCCATGGGAGTCCTCCTTCGGCCAACCCAGGGATGATAGGAGAAAGAGGACAAATTCTGGGGACTAGGGAAGTTCCGATCTGAGTCGGGTGGGGCCAGCCCAGCCCAGGCAGGACGCCTCCTTCAAGGTCCCTTCTCTTTTGACTTAAAAAACAGAGACTTATATGTGATCTCATTCTTTTAAGTATTTTATTCAGAAATTTAGAAGTGTCTCCAAATTTTCCTTTAAATTACTCTTTTAAAAAAATGTCTTTAACATATGTTATTTCAATGTTTCTCCACGAAGCGACCAGGAGTACTCTATGTTCTTTCTAGTGCATCATTTCTACTAATTTCGATGCTGATTTTAGAGAGCCGAGTTTCATTTCTGCAACTCAATGGTGCAGCCCTGGAGATAAATATCTAAGGGCTTTGTGATAGGAGAGTCATTGTTTTGTTTTGTTCTGTGTTTTAAGAAATTAACACCTAAAAAGCAAAGAATCATCATGGAGAAATGGCACCTCCACAAATAATCAGTGATGAATGAATGTTACCATCACATGTTTCCAGACAAAAAAAAAAAAAGGAAAGATTAGCTCTAGAAGTCACAGAAACCACCCTGTGGCCCCAACCGGCCACAGCCTCGAACACTTAGGTTGAACTATTTTTTAATATTAAAACAGAAATGGGTTATATCTCCAAAAAAGACAGGAAAATGATTTGACACCATGTATATAATCTAATTCAAATCATGGACCCCTAATCGACATTTAATTGATGCAATAATGTTTGTTCATGATGGTAAATAAACAAAATATACAAACAGAAACATCTTCTTTGATGTTTAATGACTGCTTAGCAGCTATTTGGGTCAGAGCTACTGAGCCCTACTAAACAAATGCTTAATAATCAATTGAAATGCATTTCTCTGGTTATTGCCTTATTAAATCAGGATCCAACTTCAGCTGCAGAATGTTCCTTGCACTAGGAAGAAATGGTTGGAAATGGAAGGGGCCGTAATGACAAGTCTCAGTGTACATTGTGAGTTAAAAGGAAGGGTTTTTCTCTCTCCATCCCTGCAATCAGATGAAACTCTGCAGACAGGCTTTCACGTACCCTGGAGTTTATTGAGTCAAAATAAAGTCTGTCTCCTTTCCAGGCTTGATTTTTCGTTAGAAATCGTCTTCTATTACCTATCTTATGGGCTAATCCATGTAAATAAAATAATCCACATAAAGCGCTCAGAGCTGTGCCTGACATGTGGTAAATATCCAACAAATGGTTATCATTATCATAATCTTAACTTGTCACTGCCATCTGAGCATGTGTGAAATTCACTCTTGGTCACCTCACCAGAGTTTTCGTTTTTTGTTTTTCACAAAAGTAAGCCTCATTTTTCAGAGATCAAGTCAGGCCCCACCCTGCCATCCCAGCTAGCAGCTCCACCAGCTTCCAATCGTGTCCAGGGAGAGGCCACAGCTGGCCATGGCTGTGTCTGCCATCAGAGCCACCTCCAGCTGGAGCTCTGACCTCTTCTTGCTCCTTCTCAGGCTCTTGGCAGCTGATAGCATCCTTTTCTGTGTCACATTTGGCCCTTACACTTCCAGGAGGTGAGACCTGTGTTGGGACCCCAAGACCAGCAGCCGGATCCCAAGGCACGTTCCCTGGGATGGACATGCAGGTTCTATTTCCCATCCTAAAGATTTCTCCCAGAACTCAGTTCCAGGTGGCTGGGTCCAGAGGGCCAAGCCCATAAGGAACTCCAGACATTCCTTCCTTACCGCGGCAGCCTCTAGCCCCCTGGCCAGCCTCTCCTTTCCTCTCCCTTCCTCTCTTGCCTCCACTCCCCTCCTCTCTAGCACAGCCAGCAGTGACTGGAATCTGTCTGCCCAAGGTGAGCAGGGAACCCAGAAGTCAGCTGGCCAGGTACAGAGACGATTAAGGGGTAGGCAGGGGAAGGACAACAATGATGAAATAAAGTAGCGACCATTTGGTGCCAGCGGAACATCGAAAAGATTAGCCCCTTAGAGAGACTGGGCATGTGCTTGATGGTCCCAGGGCGCCATCGTGTGGTCAGTCCATGTAATGACCAAGGGAACCCTCTTCGAGTTAACTGTGTCCTCTCGGTTCCTTCTAAGGTCTCCCATCTGTAGTCCAGGACTGAAGTTGTGTCAAGCCCTTCCTTAGACCTTAGAAGTCCCACTATTTATCCTCTTGGAGGGATGTCAATAGAGGGAGAGCAGAGAGGAGAAATAGAGGCCAGAACAAGGGAACAGGAAGGGTGCCAGGGGACTCTGAGATGGCCTCACAGACAAGAGCTCCTGGGAGATGGGATGTCAAGAGAAAGAAAGTCCCATATGAACAGAAAAAGCAAAGCTACGGGGATGAGAATCCAGATGGCCTTTACCGGAGCACTGGACACCTAGGGCCGGGAATCCAGAGAGAGGACAAGCCAGATCGGGGAGGGGGATTCAAATGATTGGCCAGAGGAACAGAAATGGGACTTGAGCCCGGGTGTGCCCAATTTTAAAGTTTGACTCTTAAATCGTTCGTTGACTACTTCTCCCCATCTGACTGTGAGCTGGCTGGAGGCAGATATTTCATCAGGACCATCTTCATCTTCCCGGAACTAAGCTCGGTGACTCTGACTAGCACGTGGCAGGGGCTCAATACATATATGTTTATAGATTAACCATGTCAGGACGGAAGCACCATATCCGCCATGCTGGCTAAGCAATAGATGAGTGAGTAAGCCCCCAAAGGCACCATTGGCCAAGGCCACCTTGAACTTCACAGCTTCCTCAAATACACGGAGCCCTTTCTTGTCTCCCAGAGTCTGTACGAGCCTCTCCTCTGCCAAGAATATCCTTCCCTCTTGACAGTCTGAAGAACTGAGACGGAAGCCCAATCTCCCTTGCCCTGTGAGGGCTTACACTGCCCCTGCAGGCACAGCAAGTCTCCCAGGATGACTAGCCCAGACCTTCGTTAGGGCGTGGATCATGTGGCAAGGTTGTCACCTGTCCACCCACTGGGTGCCCCACTAGGCAGAGAGCTCTTGAGGGGACAGAGTAGAGTGTTTCTCCCTGAGCCGCGTCCAGCCTGGGGCACTGAGGAGCACGGCCAAGTCCTTAGTGAATATGGGAGGGAGGCTGGAGGGCAGGGAAGGGGGAGGAGAGAGAGAGGAAAAGAGGGAGGGAGGGAAGAGAGAAAGGACAGAAGGGAGGAGATGAATGAGGAAAAGACGAAGGACAAAAGCAGGGAAGGGAGCGGAAGAAAGAAAA
>NW_024342471.1:11504988-11529975 GCF_902729225.1 Pteropus medius | reverse complement strand
GGAGGAGGGAGAGTAGAGAAGGGAATATGGAAAGGGTGGGAGGAAAAGAGGAAGAGACGGGTGGAGGGAGGACGGAGGGAAGGATACAGCTGCCCTACTTCTGAAGTCGCCTTATGGGGGCCTCGTTCCTGGGCAGAGAGGAGGGGGCGCGCCTTGCGCGAGACAGGCGCATGCGCGCCCTCCGTGCCAGCCACCTGGCCCTCTCCCCCCGCTTCCTTCCCACCGGCTCCCTCCTGCACCCGAGGCTAGTGTGCCGGCGCCTGACTGATTCTCTCCGAGTCGGCATTTTTCTTCCCATGCTGGGGCACAGGCGCAGTCTCGGGGAGCGAACACACCTGCCACGCCTGTGCTGACACACAGCTTTTCAGAAAATGAGAGGGAGGGAAATGAGCTTGGATGATGCTGGGGAGGGAATGGGCCCTGCCAGCTCCCTCCGGCTGAAAAAGGGGGTTTGGGGGTTGCTCTGATGGTGGCACCCAATGAGGACTGGGGGTGTGCTTCTCTCACTGGCTCCCACCTACCACCATCTCCCCCAGCTCCTCCTGCTCTGGACGCCGTGAAGATGTTGCAGGCGTGGGTGCTGGCAGGAGCAGACACACGTGCGAGGGGTGCACAGGGAAGAAGCCTCAGCCCCCTTGCTTGGACAAATGTCAAAGCAGCTCCTTCTCATTACCAGCAAAAAAATAATAATAAATGTCCAGAAATACTGCAAACAAATGGCAACAAAGTTCACGGGAACTAGGGCAATTTGACAAAACAAAATGCCCTTTTAAGAACATTCTATTAGCCTGCCGGTCCCTCTGTGGATGATTTGTTTGCGTTTTCTTTCTGCTAAAACAAAGTTGATGTCGCATGTCCCTTGACGAGATGAGAGAGAGAGAGCGCGCACTTAGTTCTAGATGCTCTGGAGGAGGAAAAAGAAAATGTACAAGCCCACAACCTGTGCCCCACACCAGACCCTAAAACTTCAGCCCAAACCAACAAGAAAGAGTAACGAGAAGCAGTAGCAGCCTTTACTTGCTGAGCTAAACACATAAATCCTTCCAAAACCCCAACAGGAGGCTGTTATCCTCATTTTACAGAGGACAGCTCAGAGAAGTGAAGTAACTTACCCAAGGTCACACAGCAAGTAAGAGATGTCTTGGGATATAAACTCAGCCCACAGCCCAATTCTGAATGCTTCTTGCTTTTTCTCTTTTCCTCTGCAAGAAGTCCATTGGTGGGAATTGACAAAGATAAGCCTGAGGACTTAACAGTAATTAGGAGGATTGGGAAGAACCAGGTAGAAATGGACATCGGTTAAGTCCACCTGAAGGCCACGTTAGGATGATCAAGCCATCAATGGCTGGACCACCTCTGCCTTAGGTGTGTCTCATCCCAGCTCCAATCCGCCAGCCCCACAACTCTCTGAAGCCCTGGGCCTAATGGGAAACAAGGGGTGGACGAAAAGTTAGCAAATAACGGCCTTTGGGACAGTACCCTTTATGAGGTCAGAGCATAGCAGAGTCCACAGACTAGGGGGGTAGAAGCCAAAGTCAGGCCTCCCCAAATGGAGACCGGGTCAGGAGAAGCATGGGATACCCACCAGGAACAGCCCTCTCAGATTTCCTTAGGAGCCACCCAAGAACCAATGGCACCACAGATAAATGGCGGCCTCTAAGCCTCAGCAGGATCAGAAGCACTGGCCCCCAGATGGGCAACCCTTCAACCCTAGGACATGAAATCCTGGCTACTTTGGTCTAAGACGATAACAATCCCATTTAAATTGAACACATTTTGCCTTGAAAGGGGGTGTCATGTTAACCTTGAAGTAGAAATAAATTTTATTTCATGTGTGATCTGTGAACTATTCATGACTGCCTGGAACAGGGGCTGCGAAGAGCCTAGGGAGCTGCCCTGGGTTCCAGGAGAATGTGCACCGAGATCCATTTTTTAGTGATGTCTGCCAAGGACAGAGGATGGGGACCAGACATTCGCCTGCCCAGCATCAGTCTACTCTGGTCCATTATCGCATCAGAGGGAGTGAAAGGGACATTTTGAAAGCTGGAGCATGAGGGGGTCTAAGGCCAACCACATCCACCCAGTGCTTGAGGGGTGACTCCTATGAGTTGAGTTCCTGTGCCAACTGCCACCAGCTTACCCAACATTCCCTTAATAAATTCCTTTGCTTCTTAAATTAGTCAGAATCCATTTTTTCCTGCCTGAACCTAAATAAGAACTCTAACTTACACACTTTCTCCTTCCTTCATTCCTTCAATCTCATTAATATAAGGCAGTCGTATATAGGGTTTTACTAAAGGTTTATGGGTAAGAGAACAATTATAGAACAAAGAACAACTTCAAATTTAATGCTGGACATGATGGTTCCTAAAAGTCGCTCCCTCTCTCTCTCTCCCATACCCTTCCTCCCATCCGCACTCACATCTTCCTTCTACTCTTTAACACGGAATACCTGTCTTTTCTTCCTCACATTGTTTCCTGGGAATCTCAAAGTTTTACCCAAGCTGAGCAATGTAATCACCTTTTTCTCCTGCCCTCAGCCATCCAGACGAGCCCACGCGAGGCCTTCACCTGCTTCAACTGTGAGGGGCCATTATAGTTGCTGTTCCCAGCCACAGAGCTTCCCACATTTGAGACAAAGGCAGCCCCCTCCCTGGAATACAGAAGTACAACCATGTTTTCTCTAAATAACTGCTTTCGTTCCCCTGCCGGTCATCCCTTAGATGTGTTAAGAGGCTTCACCTCCAGGACCGCCATCCTTGGTGGGGATTCGGAAGCAGAGCATGAAGGTCTGGACGCCTGCGTCCACCTGGCTGGAGCCTCTTCGGGATGTTTTCTGAAGCTTCAGGCCCCTCCTCCCCATGACCCTCCAACCACAATGGCATTCCCCTGGCTTCTTGGACACGTGATGCTCCTCCCTGCCCCAGGGCCTTTGCACTCACTGCCCCTTCTGTTTAGGACACTCTTACTCACACTCTTCCCGTGGCCATCACCTCATCCCTCAGGTCTCAGCTAAATGTCACCTCCTCGGAGAAGCTTCTCCTCCCTCCCTTGTTACACCCCACCCCTTATGTCTATGTTCACACCTTACTTCTTTTCTTCATGGTGCTGGTGTCAATTGCTAATCAGGCGTTTATTTGTTTTCTTCCTCATAATCCATCTCTCCCAATAGACTGGGTGTTCCTCCAGGAGGGAGGAGGTCTCTTCTTTTTGTGACAAGCACAGTGCCTGGCACAGAGTAAGATGCTCAGTAATTATTTATTGAATGAATGAATGAATGAATGAATGTCCCAAAGTCAGCCTAGAGATGCAGGCTTCACAATGCCTGCTCCAGGTCTGGAACTCCTGATGGAGTCACAAGGTCAAGACCTTACAGACCACAGCTGACCTCACTGGAGAGGGCACCAAGGCCAGCAGCTGAGGCTCATCATCACAGCCAGAGGCAGACCCAGGGCCATTTGATCTTTCTCTGTAGGATACTCTATCAGTTTCCCTTTTGCTATTAAAATAGCCTTTCTTTTGTGAACTAATGAGAGTGATGTTAGTTGTTTTATAAATGTCCTCACTTAGAAAAGATATAGTCTCCCTATGTCAGTCTCCCATGGGTGTTTTGTTTGTGTGATTCTACTGCTCTGTGGAAAGTAGAAGTCTAGGAACCAAAACTCTAATGTCTTTTGATGTCCGCCATACCACAATATGGTACGTGAGGGTCACTGACGGATATAGGGAACTGAGGACCCCAGAGGCAGGGCTGATACCTGCTTGGTGTGCTCAGGGAAGGAAATAGCATTTGAAGGTAGGCTTCAGGCCAGGCAAGAACTGAATCAGGGTGGGACCCGGACCAGAACTGAGGTCTCCACACAGTTGCCCTGCCCCCAGTTGCCTAGGAGAGCCTGAGCTCTCAGGAAACCCCAGGCCAGCCCCCTTCCACTCCCCCCTAGGGCTCAGCCACCTCTTGACCTAGCTGTCCTCTCCCCTCTCGAAGGACAGGGGTCCAGCACTTCTCGCTCACCTCCGTCCTGCACACAGGCCCTGGAAATCAGGGCTCAGGTCGGTACACCAAAAGGCCCCACACCATGACAGGTGTGTAATTATGTACACAGTAGCGTAGCAGACAAAGTCAGTTCATCTTCCCTTGGTGAGCCAGGTATCAAGTCTAAGTGCAGGAGGAAGAGAGAGAATATTGCATTCTGTGTCTCCTACTAACCCTCTGGCAAAAAACAGGAAAGGTCAACTGGTCACTTCAAGTCCCATCCAGGGCCTGAAGGTCAACTGGTCACTTCAAGTCCCATCCAGGGCCTGAAGGTCATGAAGAACCACAGAGTGGCAAAGAGATGTTCAAAGAGCTGCACCTATTTCAGGTGAATTCAGACCCCGAAGTTTCCATAGAAGCATGTCAGGGTGAGCAGGGAATTCCAGAAAAAGGGAACAAACCGGGCAATGGTCTGAAGGCACAGAATTGCATGTGGCTCTGGCATCTGGCTGTCAGGCAGGTAGGAGGTGGCTGCCGGGGAAGCAGTTGGATGTTCCCTGATTCTCAGGCCAGGTGCTCCCATCGCCACCTGAGCGAAGTGTGAAGGAAGGAGGGACTAACCCTATGAAATGGACACTGAGACAACAAGATGACCTACCCAAGACTTCACAGTCAGTAAATGGAAGAGCCAGGGTTGGAACGCAGACTCTAGAGGCCCCACTCCTAGCCCCTAAGGCTCATACTGGTTAGTGACAAGGGTGATTCTGAATCCTGAACCCCTAGTACAATAAGTGCCACTGTGGCTGAGCCCAGGGGGTCATGGAGAGGCCCCTGTGTTAGTCAGACCTCTGCTGCATGCACTCAGGCTCCATAACCAACAGCCCCAACATCTCAGTGGCATATGACAATGCTCACGGGCTTCTGGTCAGCAGGGTTGGCTTTGCTCCTGACTGAAGCCCTCGTTCAGGTCGGCTCCATGTGGCTCACATTCAGAAACCAGGGACAAATTGGAGCATCCTCATCCCATGGCGAAGGAAGAAAGCACAAAGGGGTTGAGCAGAATAGTACCATGACCACATGGTATTACAGTCCTGAGCCCAGCTCTACCTCTAGCACCCAAAGCTCCCTTTCCCTTCTCCCAGGTGATCTACTCAGCTCCTCCCTCTCGGCCACTCAGTGCCTCCTGCTGCACTCAGGGCCCCAGTGAGGATGTCCTGTGCCCTCCACCCAGATCACACCTTTCCGCCCTTTCCCACAGACCCCGTTCTTCTTCCTGAGCTAAAGTCTTGCCCCAAAGGCAACCTCAGGAGGGAGCGATGCCCAGTAGACTGGCTCTGCTAAATGATATCCCCAGGTCCAGGTGACAGTAATAAGACACAGCTTTTCCCATTCCCACAGCACTTAAGGATGTCTCAAACATCACCCCGCTCTGAAGGGGAGGGGGGCACCACCCACATATCCTGACCCTGGTTCCCAAGCCCCATGAACTAGTCCTCAATTAGGGCTCCAGGATGCAGAGAGCTGAGAGGCCGCACTCAAGAAAACATACCGGAAAACTTCCTGATTTGGGTACAAGGGGGAGGAGGGGCGGGTGGGGTGGGGAGGAGGAAGGGACCTGCTGGCTTCCCGGGTTCTTAATTTGAGGCTCCAAAAGGAAGAAATAATAACAACAATAACCATCCGGCTGCAGCCACAGCACTTCCCGCCCGTGAAGGCGTCCGAGAAAGTGCTGACTGGGACGGCTGACAAGCCGCGTGCATTGTAATTCACACCATAACAGCATCTCCAGGGCTCATGGATTTCTCATTGAAAAATTATGTGATGTCTTTTCGGAAACCCAATACTGAGTTATTGATATCGTGAAGGCAGCAGGCTCACCACTTCCAGCTTATTAGCTTTATACTTTCCGAAGGACTTTTTTTTCCCCCTCTAATTTTCAACTTGGTTTTCCCTTTTCAGTTTAAATTGGATCATTGTGCTTGAGTGAGTGTCTGTGAGTGTGTGCCTGGGGAGTGGGTGTTCTGTATAGCTTGTGGTGGGTGCCCTTAGAAGCATGTCAAGATGTGTATTTTTGCGTTCCGTGAGAGTATAAATGAGCGGGAGCAGACATGCGTCTCTGTATGCTTAGCCGGGACGAAGCACTTCCAGCTCTGCATATCTGTTCATGTGTGAATCGTGCATGTACCTTCATGTCTGAGAGCCACGTGAATGTGGCTATATCCGCATGTATAGTTGCAGGTGTATGTTTGGCGTGTGTGCAGGTATGCGTTTAAGTATGGATGTCATGCATGTGCAGGTATATGTGGGGCGTGTAGATAGAGCTTTATGTCTGAGTAGCCACATGTATATTGGCGTGTGTCTGCATAATTACAGGTGTGCGTGTAGGTGCGCGTCTGAGGTACGTATAGGTGTAGGTGTGTGTGGAGGTACATGTAGGTGTGTCTTTATATCTGAGCAGCAATGTGAATGTGTGTCATATATCAGTCCACACATCCATGTGGATCTCTACATTTTATGTTCATGTTTATATATGTATACCTATGTGTCTTTGTGTCTCCACATGTCCTTGGGTCTGTGTGTGTGTGTGTGCGTGTGTATGTGTGTGTGTGTGCCTGTGAGAAGCAGAATTGCCATGTTGTTGAGAACCCGAGTTTTAGGGTCACACAGCCTGGGGATCAATACTAGTTTTGCCTCTTGCCAACTGTGTGACCCTGGGCAGTTTTCGTAACCTCTCTGGGACTCAACTTCTCTGTAAAGTAAAGATAATTGTCGCCTTACGCATAGGGTTGTCGTGAGGGTTAAGTGAACTAATATATGTAAAGCATGCAGCACAGAGCCCAGTGAGCACTCAGTTCACGTGAGCCATTACACTGGTGGCTCTCAGAGTCTGTGTCAGGGGTGGTGGCCCCACAGAGAGAGACAGGAGCTTCTGTTACCAGCTCTTACCTGCTCGATGTAATCTGAATCAGTTTTGTGTCTGGTACCTCCATGTCTACTTTCTCAAAGATGCCTCGGTGGAAGTGACAGCCTTGGTTCACTTGGAACCACACAGCCAGATGTTGGACACGTACCTGGCCCTGTAGATGGGGGACAAAGGTGAGTCAGGCAGCGGTGCCGCTGCCCAGGAGCTTACACCAGGAAAAGCATGGTGGGTAAAAGGTCTGGAATGAAATCTACAGGGCACGTAAAGTGCTCTCAGATCCCACAGAAGAACACTTCAACCCGGTATTAGGAGTGGGGCACCCGCCTAGAAGCACTGGGCCTTGGAATAAAAAGGTTTCTGCAGACATCCTGGAAGTCCAGAAAGTGTGAGGGGCTTGCGTGTTTTCCCTGGAAGCCCTCTCTGCTTCCTGGAAGCTAGCTCTGGAGGCTCCAGGGTGAGATGTCAGAATCCCAACTTTGGGAGTTTGATGAGGATACATCTGAGTTTTAGGATTTACGTGGCCCAGAGGGGAGAAAGGATCGTCATGCATAGCTGATACTGGATTTCTCATCAATGAGTGAGGAGCCACTTCAATTAAATCTAGAAAAATAAAGAGATATGACACTCGGTTGCCTGCACTCAAAGGCACGAAGTCTTCAAAATTCGGTGTATACTTTATACTGACAGCACACCTCAATTCAAATCTCAAGCGCTCAGTAGCCATAATAGGCAGTGCAGTTGCAGACTTTCAAAAACCGTGGCCTATTTACCATTCACCTGGCAACTTCACCAAGCAACCCCAAAAGGCCAAATTCCAGTACTAAGGATCAGTACAGAACAGGACAGGCACCTGAAGAACCAGCTGTCCTCCTGGGAAGCGAGAAAATCACATTCCTTCTGTCCTGCCAAGCCTGCAGCCGCTGGGCGAGACCAGAGTTGCCTCAGAGCCGGGAGGGTGGGGGCTGAGAGCACGGTGGCTGCAGCCAGATGCAGCCTGTTGGGGAGAAGGGGGTGGAGCGCAAGGGAGGGCAGGAGGCAGAGCTGACAGCCTGGGCCAGATAGCAGCAAGGTCAAGTGCTTGAGACCTGTTCAGAGCAGATTGGAGGGGCTGGAAGAAGGAGGAGGCAGAGGTCGGAGGAAGGGAGACAGCAAAGGAGGTGCAAAAAACCAACTGTGCACCAGGCTCTACTTAAAGTAAATTCCTACAGATTACCTCCTTGAGTCTCCCCGGCATCTGAAGCTGCTATCTTCACTTTAAGGGGGGCATTGAGGAGCATTTGGGGATCTCACCATGTCTGGAGAATACTGCTGGCGTGGAGGGTGGGGATCACGCTGCCAGGCCAAGGAAATAAAACAAACTGTCTCACTCAAGATGCCACCATTGTGCCCTGCTGAGAAACACCTTGAGAAATTAGCCACATTTTACAGGTGAGGACACGGAGGCTCGAAGAGTTCCGGTGAGTTCCAGGCACAGGGTAGATATTCAATAAATAATTGTGAAACGAATGAATAAAAATGGCTTAGACACTTACCTTGACCCCTGGGACAACTCCATACCCCATCCCCGGTCACCTCCCCAGGACGCCCCGCATCCAGAGGACACCTGGGCCTGTGTGAGCCGTGGCCTCCTCTACACCTACAACCCTCATCTCCACCCCACCCCACAATCACAGCCGATGCCCGAATCTTCCTTTCTCTCCTCCTGCTAAGGCTAGAGGGGGCAGAGGAAAGAGGTTCTCAGCTCGAATCAGAAAATCTGGATTAAAATCCTAGCTCCTCAGTTAGGTAGCCTTGGGAAAAGCCATCCATCCTATCACTCATGCTTTCATTTATCCATCCATTCATTTACTCATTCATTCATTCATTCATTCATTCATACATTCGCTGCGTATGTGGGTGTGGGTAAGCACTCTGAAGTGGGACAGTCCTGAGCGAGGCCCCCTGCTCTGTCACTTACTAGCGGAATGAGAAACTTCCCTTCCCTTACTTCCCTTTACCTCTGTAAAACAGGGTAGTAACAAGACCTACCTACACTGGTAGAATGAGATGCTCCAGTTGGGCTAAATTCAGCCCAAGTGCTTCATCAATCAGTCTGCTGGTCAAACATCATTGGGTGAGTGTCTACGGTGAACTGTGGGCTGGGATCCAGCATGCACAAGACAGAAATGAATTTCACTTTCAAGGACCTGTCGTTCCAGTGGGTGGTGAGGCAACCGAATAGCCACCTCAGTGCCCGGCACATGACAGTAACAAGTCAATGCCCTCTCGCCCACTCCTGCTTCCACTCTTCCTTCCCTGATTATCTCCCAGGCATCCTGTGTGTCATAGGAGGGACCCCCATCGCCTTAACCCTGAATGGGACCAATGGCAAGTGGAAGTCAAGCTTTCGACATGAATGTGGAAGAGATATATTGGGGCCAGGAGGCCAACAGCGGTGCCGAACCCACAAGCGTGGCCAACCCTTTGGGATGAACACCCAGACCACATTCTGCCCACCCCTACTCAGAACCCAGGAGGGATGAACCCCGACCCAGCTCCAGAACCCCGACACAGACCCTTCCAACCCGCCAGGGTCTGAGCGTCAGAGCTTAATTAGCAAGTGAGGGCAGCCAACACCCTCAAACATTCCAGAATCGGGGGCCACTCCACTACTACGATAAAACAGCACAAACACCAATATGGGAGGAAAATGTCCTTTTTATTGGATTCCTGTAGACACCCCAAAGGGGACCGGCTCATTACAAAGTAACACACACACACACACACATACACACACACACACACACACCATTTTCTTTCTGTTTTTTTTGTCTTGCAGAGAAAGAGAAAGGCCCCAAGCACTCTGTTTCAACCCCTTTCCACAGAAAAGGTGTTCCGTGCTGTGCCCCAGTAAATCTGTGTGACTGAGTTAAAATGTGTTCCCTTTTTTCTTATTAGATGAATTGCATCATTAAATTACATTATAAAAGCTAAAAATGCACCATTAATTTTCAAAAACAATAGTAAATACATCTCATTTCTAATACATGATTCTGCATTTAATTTTTGCCCGGGGCCTTGCCTTTTTTTTTCTCCTACCCTCACTGTCTCCCTTTATGCAGACTATATAAATGGAGCTAAATTGCCAAAGAAATTTTTGCCAAATGTCCGTAATGTGAAAATAAATGAATTTCTAATTGGCTGTTGCAAAAAGAAAAATTACTTTTTGATCTCAGCTCAGCCAAGCAAAAATCTACCTAGCTCTAGGAATAAGATGCAGACACAGTGCAGGCAATAAACAGACAAAGGGCCAGCAAAGTGACTCTCAGCATGAAATTTCTCCTCTCTCCTCCCTGCCTCCCTCCAGCCCTCCAGGAAGTCTGGCCTCAAACAAGCCCCCGCAGAGGGGCCGTGCAGGGATCCAGCCCTCCAGTGCTCCAGCTCTCCACCTTCACAGGGACCCTGTGACCCAGCTGGAGCATCACTCAGCAGCCCTGAGTTTACGGCCCATCCCTTCCTTCTCGAGCTCTGCATCCCTGAGCAAGTTACTCGACCTCTCTTAGTCTCCAACTCCTCGTTTGTAAAATAATAATCATGTCTACCTTGTAGGGGCTTGTCAGGAAGTATCATGGGTTGAATTGTGTTTCCCCCAAAACTCTTGTGGTGAAGTCCTAGCCCCTACCATCTCAGAATGTGCCTATATTTGTAGATAGGGCCTTTACAGAGGTAATCAAGGTAAAACTAGGGAGGGCCCTAATCCAATATGATTGGTATCCTTACATAAGAAGAAGAAATTTGGACACAGAGATGCGCATAGACGGAAGACCATATGAAGACATCGGGAGATGACACGCCAAGGGGAGAGGCCTGGAACAGACACTCCCCTCACGGCCCTCAGAGGAACCAGCTCTGCCACGACCTTGATTTCGGACTCCAGGACGGTAAGGATAAAACTGTTCCTTGAGTGTCTCGGTTTGGGAACTCTGTTACAGCAGCCCTAGCAGATTAATACCAAAGTTTTGAGACATCAGCACACGTTGCGGACAGAGACCAGCAAGGTGGCATCTGGCTCTCCCTGCCATCATTTCAGCATTCTCTCAGGATGATCCCAAAAAGAGGAGAGAGAGAGAGAGAGAGAGATTTGGCGTTTGGGTTTCAGGTCTGGCCCGAACACCCAGCTTTGCCTTTGTCTCCAGGATCAGAGCATCGTGGGAGCTGGACTACTTTTTGGCACCAAAGTGGTCCTTCTGAGGACCTCCCCTGTTCCCGCCCCTAAGCATCACGCCTCACCATCTCACTCCCGGTAACCGGCCTGACGTCTAAACCCCTTCAGGTTCAGGCTTCTGCCTCCTACGCCCGCCCTCCTGCATCACACCCCAAAAGGATCTTTTTTAGAATTTGTTTTTTGTGCAAGTTCCCTCTCTTCTCTTCTTTTTTTTTCTTTTTTCCTCTACGTTCTGAGCCTGTACCCACAGCCTTTTGTATGTCCCCGCTCTCCCAGGATTTTGTAGAACAAAATAATAGCCCCTGCCCCTTGTCTTCCTGGCTTCCATAACAAGCTCAGAGCTGTTGGAGAGGTGACCCAGAGCAGGAGCGCCGAGAGCAGGATCCTAGACCGGGAGAGAGGAGAGAACTTCTTCCCAGACTGCAAGGAGGAGCCAGGTGTGAGGATCCCTCACAGCCTGTGACCCTCCATAGAACACCCAAGGAGCAGGGTCACACTCTGAGCAAGACCCAGGGCCCTGTGACGCCCAACCCGGACACAGCTGGGAGCTCCAGGCGGGAGGAAGTCACAGGGTTTCAGGGACTTTTATGAGCTCAGACAAGGCGGACGTCAGCACGGAGAGCAGATGTGAAGACTTGCCGCGGTTGCCAGACGTCACCTGAGTCCCCTGGATTCTGGTAAAAACCCAGCAGGGCAGGCAGGGCCTAGGGACTGACTGCAAGTGAATTTCTAGCCAGTTCAGAGGTCCAGGGGAGCAGGGGTAGAGTCAGATTTAATTGATTTAAAGAAAAGATCTAACTGGGTATTTTCTCCAGATCCGAGTTTCTGCTGTGAGTGTCAAGACAATACGCCCATTTAGAGCCACACCCTAACTCTTCGCTGCTCCCTGAACACACAGTTAGTTCCTTCTCTCTCACTCTGCACAGACCGCCCTCTCTGCCTGAAATAGTGTCCTTTCTCTGGCTCCACTGGAAGAGCTCCTACGCACCCGTGAAGCCCCAACTCCAATGTCCTCTCCTCTGTGAATTTATCTCTAGCTGCCCCAGGCGGAGCCAGCCACTCTCCAGATTTCTCAAGGAGCTTCTGGAAGAAAGGGCTGAGTTCAGCCTACCCAGTTATTCTGCCTCTGCGATAAAGCTTCAAGGATCAGCATCGCTCCCCACTTCACTCTCTTGCCTTTTCCTTTCTCTGTCATCAGGCATTGAAATCCACCTCATTTACACTTTGAAAAAAAAAAGCAGGCAGAATAGACACTGCCGTCATCCTCATTTATCAGAGGAAACTGAGGGTCGGAGTGATGAAGGGCTCGGCCAGGACTGCACAGCCGTGAAGTGGTGAGCTGGGATTTGAACTCAACACTCTGGCTCCGGAGCCCAAGCTCACAGCTGCTGCCTCTTGGGAAAATGCCACGGCTGAGTTTGTGTTCAGAAAGATCGCTCCAACTGCTTTCCCATGGGCATTCGGTGTGGGGCCCCCTGGGACCTCTGCTTGCCCAGGCTGGGGAGGTGGGGGCAGGGAGGAGAGCTGGAGACCAGACAGGACCTAAATAGAGAGAGGCAGTCAGAACAGATCTGCTTCCCAACCAGAAGTCCAGGATCCAATCCCCCGTCCAAGGGCGCCCCCACCTGGGAGTGGCTCAGATCACAGGATTTGGGGTGTGTCTCTTGGGAACAATAATGTGGGCAGTGTCTGGAGTCATAGGTCCCAAGTTCCCAGGGAGGGATCTGACAAAGGCTGGGCAGGGGTCACAGACCAAGACGATGGCTCTCCAGCTGGACAAGGTCTGGAAGCAGAAGGCAGGGCATCTACGCATCGGGGCAAAATGGTCAGCAGTGGTGCCAGGAGGAGGTCAGCGCGCCATGGCCAAAATCCCTGAACATCCGCAGACCTTTACCCGCCTGAATGGGATAGAGGTGGAGACTAGGAAGGCTGAGCCCCAGGAGTAACTATTATGCCCTCATTCCTGCATGGGGGATCCTGAGGGAAGAGGGAGCGGGTGTGCACACTGACCTTCTATTAACTCTCCTTATGAGAGTTTCTGATTCCTCAGAGAGGCTTCTTAGCAGGGCCACCTCAGAGGAGCACAGAGGAGCAGGGCTGAGAGCCTGGTGACCCCGTGTCCCCACCCTGCAGCCTTTCCTTCAGTCCCGGAATCTCCGCGGTCTTGACCAATGTCACTTACAACCAGTGCGTTCTGCCCAGTTCTCCACCCTTGAGTTCCATATTCGTCCTGCTCCACACCCCAGCCCTTATAACAGCATCCACCACTCCAGCTGACTTGAGGGGTTGTTATCTGCATCCAAGAACTTCAGGGCAGACTGGACTGCCCCCCCCCCCGCCAAACACCTCAAGCCCCTCCCTAGCAGCGCCAGCCCTCTGTCCTGAACCGAGCTTGCCGCTGACCCGAGGACCCCAGGACGGCGCTGAAAGCTGAGCCACAAACCAGGCAGTTTGTAAAAACAAGCTCTCTTCCCTTTAGTGTGCATATTAATTACCCCGAAACAGGTGCAAAATCAACCTCGTTTATTATTATTTCTTTGAGCCCGTAATGGCAGTTGCTGCAAATAAATCCCGTTAACCCAGGGAAAGGATTTATGGCCCCAAATTTACACCAGCCGTTTAATCATACACCTTTGCGGCAGACAGACTTTCTCGAGAACAATTTGCCCCACGATTTGTCAGTGGGAAAATGGCCTCATATAAACGTTTGGAGGAAATAAATGCTAATCCAAAGCTCAGTCTTTCATTCTCCTAATTGCCCAGGGAATTTAAAGGAGACAAACTTATTTACTCACAGCAGGAAGTGAGCTGTAATAAAGCATCGCCATTGTGGGCTGACATTGGCCCCTGACAGGGAGGGGGAAGGGGGCCTGGAGATTTACACAGAGGGGACTGGGTGAGTGAGATCTCTGGGCTGAGACAGCTTGGTGGCTCAGAGACTCTCCTGCATTTTAAAGAGGTAAGCTCTTAGAGCTGAGTCCGTGCAAAGCAGATAAATGGCAGGGCCGACTCATCAGTCCTTCCCTCAACCCACTCAGGGCCTGCCTAGCCCCCAAGTTGTCTGCAGGAAGCATTCTGGAGAAAAAGGCAGGTTAAGCTCCCCGAGCTGTCCTGGAGAAAAGAGGAGGGAGACTCAGAAGCCAGCTAGAGGAGCTTGCGGGGAGAGGTACCCATGGCGTTGGCGGCAAGGCCAGAAAGCCAGCTTCCCTGCAGGGAGGCCTGAGCTACAGCTTCCACTGTTCCAGGGTTGCTTGGGCATGTAGGGACCTCAGCCTCTAGGCAGCAGAGGGTAGGGCCACCAAGTGCTTGTGAGTAGACGCTGTGATAAAGGAGAGACCCAGGATGGCTTGGGTGGGGGAACGGGGCTCACACCTCCACCTCTGCAGGGGCCCAGCGGCCCTGTTCAAGAGTGAGGAAGTCTCCCTGTCCCATGGCAACATAGCCGGGACTGCTGAGAAGTCCTCCTGTAACATACGAACCACGTAACTCTACAAGGTGCCATTCTCGTGGACTAGCGTGAATGACGCCACATACAGTTGTGCAGTGTACAAGCTGTGCAATTGTTCTCGGTGGACTTGTCAGATACTGTCTTGAGACAGAGGTGTCAAGGAATCTCCCATCCATTCCCCTCTCTATCCCCTCCGGTCTGCCCCTGGGCATGAGGGGACCTTCATCAAGGGATGGAGGACAGGGATGCCGGCGTCCTACCTCCAGACTTACACCCTCCCTACCCAGACGCTGGACTTCCCTCCCTTGTCCTCAGCTCATCCCCACTCTCCCCAGCTCTGATTTAATTATATTCCTGCAGATCATCCTCAGAATGGCAGAGAGCGTCTGGGCTGGAATTCAAACACAGCCACTAACCAACTATGTAGCCACGGACACTTTAATCGACTTTTCTATTTCCTTCTCTGGGCCAGATTCTGTATTGGGTGCTTGGGCATTTTTTTTTTCTTCTTAGCTTTAAATTTTTTAATTGCACAATTAATGTATGAATCTATGCTCCCCATTTAAAATGCTAAATACAGAGAAGCACAGAGTAAAAAAATAACGTTCCCTCTCACTCCACATCTCACCCCCAATTTCTCTCCCTTCTCCAGAGTTAAACCCCCATCTTCAGTTTGGTGTGTTTCCTACCAGACCTTTCTCTTTCCCTTTTGTTCTGATGATCTTGTACACACATGGGTGCATACACACACACACACACACACACACACACACACACACACACCTGTATAGTCACAGAAAATATATGGTCTTGTTGTGTGTGCTTATATTTTAACACAAATGAAATCTTACTTCACGTTACCATTCAGCAAACTTGCCTTCATAACCCAACAGTGTCTTGGAGGTATTTCCGTCTCGGTAGAAATAGATCCATCCACCCCACCGTTTTAACCGCCACAAGGCGTTCCACAACATGGAGGTGCCATCGTTCATGTAGCCAGAGCCCCTTAATGAATTCCACTTAATATTTCACTTCACCCAAGAATTTGCCACCGGCACCTCCACCACGTTCTGTTGGTCAAAGCAAGTCATGACGCCAGCTTAGATTCACAATCTGTGGGAAAATAGACTCTTTTTCTTCCTGAGAGAGACTACAAAATACTTTGTCCACAATTTTCAATTTGTCACGGTCCACTCTGCCACGATTACTTCCTTTTCTCCCACATTCAAAATATGCTCATTCTCTCCCCGCAAAAATTCCATCCCGTTATGGCTTCACGCTCAGGCTTAATGTCCAGGGTCTCATCTTCTCTTCGTCAGCTCAGGCTGCTATAACAGAATGTCACAGAAGTTTCTTTTCTCGCAGTTGTGGAGGCCGTGAGCCTGAGGCCAGGGCACCGGCACCGGCAGCTGATGCTGAGGCCTCTCTTCCCGGCTTACAGACAGCCACCTTCTCATCATGTCTTCACAAGGCCTTTCCCTGGTGCATGTACATGGAGAGAGGATGAGACTTCAATCTCTTCCTCTTCTTAGAAGGCCACCAACCCTATCAGATCAAGACCACTGTATTTCCCACAATTCCATAATTTGACAGATTCTTTTGGTGGTGGTCTTGTCTGGGATGATAGAATCTGACTGTGTAACAACCTCGATTGTTTGGAGCTCTCAGCTTCTTCATCAGTCTACCAGTGTGGCCTGGGACATCAGCTCTGCCCTGGGGACTAAATATAGTACAGCATGAAAATAAAAAGTGCTGTAAGTTTCTTTTTTAATGCAGTAGGAACCACTGGAGCTAAGAGAACCTGACACTGGTAGATTCATTAACAGGATTCATCAACAGAGGTATAAAGCAAGGAGGTGACAGTTCTCGCGCTGCACTGCCCTTGCCTACTTGAGTGTGCTAAGGACTCAGCCTTGTGGTTAGAGAAGAGAAAAATGTCATCCAGAAAGGATCAAATGGCATAGACTGATTGAGAACAGTTCAACCAGGAGGAAGAACAGGATTCCATTGCCCCGGATCTTAACTGCCTTTGTTTTAGAACTAGAAGGTTAGTTCTTTTGCTTTGTATAAGCCGTAATGTGCATAAGCAGGCTCTATGCTTTGTACCTGCATCTTTTCATCTAATTCTTATAACAAGCTGTATCAGTCGGGGTTCCCCAGAGAAACAGAACCGATATGCATATATACACATGGATTTATTATGAGGAATTGGCTCACATGATTTTGAAGCCTGAGAAGTCCCGCAATCTTGCTGTCTGCAAGTTGGAGCCAGTGGTATAATTTAATCCAAATCTGAAGATCTATGAACCAGGGAATTTGGTGGTGTCAATCTCAGTTCAAGGGCAGGAGAAAATGAGATAAGTTCCCAGCAGAGACAGGGAGGCAGTAAAAGAGAGGGGTGAATTCTTCTTTCCTCCACTTTTGTTCTATTGAGGCCCTCAACTGATTGGATGAGGCCCACCAGCTACTTCACTCGCTCGGCCGATTCAAATGCGAATCTCATCCAGAAACACCTTCACAGACACACCTAGGAATAATGTTTAATCCGGGCACCTTGTGGCCAATCGAGTTGACATAACATTAACCATCACACATGCCTAGGAGGTTGGAACTCTTTTATCCACATTTTAAGGGTGAAAAAGACTGAGGTTCAATGTCTTCTTGGTTTGGGTTCCCCCAGACCCTGCAACTAGGATTCAAGTGCGAGTTGATTAATGTGGAAGGCAATCCCGGGTGAGCGAGAGAGGAGGTGAGGCAGAGAAGGAAAGGAACCCAGTAAAGACACCGTGACAGAGCAAGTTGCAATGTGGGCAACCGGTTCTCCACATACCTCTGAGATGTCCCCCACCGCGAAGGTGGGGCAGCTGGGCTATTTGTCCACCAACTTCTGCCATTCGTTGAGGACTGCTTCTAGATCATTAAGTCTCCAGTACTTTTGGCTTCCCTTGCATTCTGACACCCCACAACCAGAAAAATGTCACATGGGGCAGTGGCAGGTGTTTGCAGAAAGCAGCTTTTGGCCTATGAAGTGAGTGTTATTAAGCAGGTATAGGTGAGGGACCAATAGCAGCTACTGTACACAGGGAGGTGGCTTGTACACATCACTTGGTTAGGGTACGACTGAGAAGGATTTGAATCCAGCTCTGCCAGGTCCAAAACGCTCCGTCTTAACCATGCTGTTGGGAAGCAGAAGTTTCCAGATTGAGATGGAGAAGGGGATGGGAGCCGCCAGCACCAAGGCAGACCCCCGATGGAGGCTGTGGTTCGAGGAGTGAGTCAGAGCTCCTCCTTCAGAGCTAGCTGGAGGGCAGGGGAGGCCAGCATTTCGGGGAGGCCCAAGGTGAGGGCAGAGACTTGGGTCGAACAGACAGAAAGGACGATCTCATGATCAGGGGCCGTGAAAGACACCGGTGTTGACAGCTCCAACTTATGGGCACTGGCCACTGTCAGGCCCTACAGGGACGCAACTGCCATGCGTCATCTTCAAAAGGGCCCGGGAAGAGGAAGTCACCCTCATCTTGCAGGTGAGGATGCTGAGGCTCAGACGATGGTCCAAACTCATGAAGCGTCAGAGCTGAGGTTTGAAACCTTTCATTCGTACTGGTGAGAAATATGTGCCGAGCTCCTCCTGAGCGCTGTCCTAAGCGCTGCGGATACAGCAGCAAGCAAAGAAGACGTCACCCTGCCCTCGTGGAGTTTGCAGTCTATGGGGGAGACAGACCATAGTCATTAAACAAATAAATGGCGTGTCGGACAGCGCATGGTACTAACAAAATAATAATAATAATAACACGAGATACAGTGACAGTGTGTACCAGGTGGAGGCAAAGACACGGGGCGCAGAGCCACTGCCGGTTTATCGATAGTGCCCAGGAAAGGCCTCGCTGACATGTGACCCGCAGGAAGTGAGAGCACCTTCCAGGTGGGAGGTATAGCTGGGGAAGAACAAGCACATGAGTTGGCTGGAGTGGGACAGGAGCCGGGAACAGCAGCTGGAGGCAAAGTCGGAGGGGAAGAGGGGGAGGTGAGGAAGATCGGGTAGGATCCTAAAGGAAAACCAGGCAAAGACTTGACTTACCCTGAATGAGAGCGAGGTGAGGTCATGATCTGATTTCCGTTTTCACAGGGTCCCTCTGGATCGCCACCCTGCACAGCAGGAATCCCTTGGCCAGGCTGGGAGCTCTGGTTTAAGGCAGGAAAGAGCTTCCTCCCTGCCCGCCCCAGCCAGGGCACCCTCGCCCCCCACTTCCCTAGTCCCGCTGGGTTCCCAGCTCCTGGCTGCTCTCCTCACCCTCCCAGCCCATCAGCCACCCTCCCTTCTCCTCTTCCCCGGAGTCACTCACTTCCCCAAGACAAATAGCAGCTTCTTCCTGCCCATCCATCACTGCTCCTGGGCCCATCCATTAGCAGCCGCTTCCCTGTCCTGCCCCCAGCCCCACCGTCCTTGCTCAGGGACGGGGTCCATTGATCAGAGGCCCATCTGCCGCTTGTCACATCCTGGCAGCCCTGATAACAGGAGACAGAGCTGTTGCTGGCCAGGCCAGCCTGAGGCCAAGGGAGAGATGAAATTGCCCCACCCCCAGGACTGGGGATAAGGCCGGCCTGGACTGGGAGGGGATAGTGGGAAGGGGTCAGCGTAGGCCCTCCCCAGCCAGAGGCTGCTGTCTGGGGTCATCCAGGGCAAAGTGGAAAGTGAGTTCCACAAGGCAGGTGTGCAAAGGCTCCCAAGCGCCCTTCCACATCCCTGTCTATTCCAACCGGGGTGTGCAAGGCTGAGGTGGGGGAGCCTGATCAAAATGTTGAGGGCCCTTCCCCTCCCGAATCCAGCTCTCCCCAGATTTCTCCATCTGCCTCAAATCCCAGGCCAGACCTGAATCTGGCACATTTCCCCAACCTGACACCTCTCTGGGTTTCTCACCAGAAGCCCCAGCCCGGATGTCTTCACTGGCCCCTCCGGGTTCTCTCACCAGCCTCCTTCCCTTGCTAGGTGACTGAAGAAGACAGCCCACATGACCACTTGCCCCTAGCTGTATCTGGCTGTATTTGTACAATGGGAAGCCCCGGAGACCTGGAGGAGGGAGGAGAGAAAGGTTGGGGTGCTCATCCCCCGGCTTCTGCTCACGGCCTCCACATTCATTTCATCATCCCATCTGACTGGATCAGTCCTTCGCTCAAACAGGTCCTGATCCCCACTGCCCAAAACAGCGGAAATGTCCTTCAGCTGCCCGCTCCACCCTTCTCTCCATCAGCTCCTCTCTTTGCCCACAGTCTCCATTCCCTCCATTCGGAATGCCTTCCCTACATTTTAATACAGATAAAGGTATACCCGATCTCCTTAGAAGATGAGCTGCTAAGGAAGAAAAATGATTTTGCGGGAGGAGGAAAGAGAAAAGTCCCCTTGGGAAGCAGGCGGGGATGCTGCCGTGGAAGCTCCAGGCTTCCCGGCTCCTGCCCAGGAACGTGCTCCTGCAGCTGCACCCATGATGCCTCCTCACCTGGGCAGCATTCCCAGGCTTCTTGCTTCCTCTCCCCTGACCCAGCCTCCTAGCTATCCCTCCCAGACCTGTTCCTTGAGCAGGAAGGAACAGCCACTGCCCTTCCCTTCACATGCCGTGTTCCTCAGGGTCAGTTCCACTCCTGGGCCCAGGACCCTGCCCGGCTGTCACCCAGTCTCACCTTCCACATGCGGAGTCCATGGGACTAAAGGGTCATGCCCTCTGAGGGCTGACACTCTCCTCTTAGATACTGTTCCAGATACCTGCACCCCAGCATTCTCTGCCCAAATGTCCCCAAGCTCACTTCCAAGGTCTACACAGGCCTCTTCCCAGGTTGATCCTCCCAACACGAGCCATGCCACGAGCCTGGGGGTGGTAACCGAAGAACAGCAGTTGGGGGGTGCAGGCAGAGGTCAGATGTGGGCTGGGGTTTCCACCTGCATACACACTGTGTGGGGGCGGAGCTGGAGCGCGAGGAGACAAGGATGGGCCAAGAGCCTGCGGTTCCATCTGTGCTTTTGCTTCAGGCCCTACAAATATGTGGGGTGAGCCTGTCCGGGGTTAAAGGTCACGGTCAGCATCCTCTTTGCCCTCCAAAGCTGCTCTCAAACTCTATCACCCCTCCGCCTTCATGTAAAATTCCCCATATTTTTGTGGCTCACTTCACCCATCTCTGCCACCGGGGCCAGCTACATAATTTTCAGGGCCCAATGCGAAATGAAAATGCAAAACCTCTTGTTCAAAAAGCAAGAAAAATGCGCCACTGAAAGTACTAAAACATAAAACTTTTTCCTTTCTTCCACAGTCCCTCTCTCTTTCCAGGGCTGTGATGGTGTTTTTATTTGCTATTTAGTGTCACAATCCTTCAGGCACAGGGACTCTCACTAAGTGAGTGCAGACCCTCAAGCACACATGCACAACCCACCAACTGCCAGGATCCCCATCCTGCCAGCTGCTGGGCCCGCGCACCATGCACCATGCCTGGGGATGTGGGGGTCGATCTCCCCTTCCCACAGGCCTGCTGCCTGAACCCACATGCAGGCAACATACGGGAAATACAAAGCACTCAAAAACCGTTAGCAGATATTATTATGGTTGTTGTCATTTGCTGTTTACTATAGCTCAGTGGTTTCCAACCAGCGGCGATACAGTCCCTGGAGGAGCATTTGGCAAAGTCTGGAGACATTTTTCATTGTCACACTTGCAGAGAGCAGTGCTACCTGGTGGGTCTGTGGAAGCCATGGGTGCTGCTAAGCATCGTACCTTGCAAAAGATAACCGCTCCCCACGCCCACAACCAAAATTATCCGGCCCAAAATGTCAGTAGTGCAAAGGCTGAGAAAAGCTGCAGGAGTGAATTCGTTCTATTTAAGATCATCCATTTATTCATTGATCATGGTGGGGGTGGGGGGTGCGGGCGGGGGAAGCGTCCTGTTCCTGCAACTCAGGTTTCTACCACAAGGTGGCACTAGCGAGTCTCTTGCATATGCCGGTGGCTACTTCAGAGCCCGGATTAACAAATTACTCTCTTCCATTATGCTTTTCGCTCAAAAGCCACGCCCTGCAAAAGAGCAAACCAGGCTCAAAGAGCTAGATAGTGCTCCCTCTAATTACAGTATATTACAGATCACCGCCACCCACATCTCTCCTTAGTGACTGAAAACATTTCTGGTATCATTCCCACTTTACAGAGAAGGAAACTGAGGCTGACAGAAGCGGTTCTCCTCTCACACCAGGTGCCTCCCTAATGGCGGTACCACCTCGTTGCTGGCCGGGGCCTTCCTGGCCTTGAAGGTCTGGTTCCGCTTGATTTGAAGCCCTGATTTCACAAACTCTGAGAGTCCAGACCCCTCCCTGTGTTTGGGGAACCCCCCTAGAGCTGACTCCCTCTGGCCTCTCTCTGTCTTTGTACCCTGTGTGCATCTATCTGGGCGCTGGAGGCTCATCACCTGAACCAGGTGGTTCCCACGTTGGGATCCCCTGGGGAACTCCAGAAAGTTCTGCTGCCTGTGTTTCACCCCAAGGTTGTAAGTTAATCGGGAATGTTTTAAAGATTCTCAGTGTGCAAATAAGCCTGGCAGCCACTGCCTTCACTGGCATCCTTTAAAATAAATTTCATTCTTTTCAAGCATTTCACTACTTTATAAATTTTTCTGAACACGTGAGGGAAAAAGTGAGGGATAATCTTCCATCTCTGGGAACCACACCTGCTCACGCCTGCTTCCATACCCCCTCTTCTCCCTCAGGCAGGCAGAGTCCCATCTCTACCTTATCCTGGCAAAGCATTCACCCCACTTTCAGGCCCTGTCATGGCTTAGGATCTGTCGCAGACAGGCTTGTCAAGGAAGTTTTTTTTTCCCCCCATAAAAGTGCAGTGCTCTTTCTGAAAAGAATTCAGACAAAACAAATTTTGTCACAATTATTTATAAAGTAAAATGCCATCCAGAACGGAGGTTCTCAAACGTGGCGGCATGTGAGCAATACCTGGTTTTCTGAAACCCCGATGCCCAAGCCATGCCCCAGACCAATTTATCAGACGGACTCGATTTCATAGTGTAGCGGTTAGCACGTCTGCTTTACACGCAGAAGGTCCTGGGTTCGTGCCCCAGTGGAGCCACAGTCCCTGGTCTATGGCCATGCCGCCCTGAACAAGCCCGATGTCTGATCTTGGAAGCTAAGCAGCGTGGGGCCTGGTTAGTACTTGGATGGGAGACCACCACCTAGGAAGAACAGGTGCTGTAGGCACAAAAAATAATAATAATTTAAACAAAAAAAAAAATCCTTAGGTACAATATTACTAAAGCCACCAGGTGCTTCAATGTGCGGCCAAGTTTGAGAACCGCTGGTCCAGACCCTGCTGCTTTATGTGTGGTTCCTGGGCCAACAGCGTCAGCATCACAGACTGCATCAGAATCCGCACTTTCACAAGATGATGCCTGTGCACATTCCATGTCCACAAACACACTCTAGAACCAAAAGCAAGTTGATGCACACACCTGGGTACAACCTGTCCCCTCTCTGCAGACCTTCAGCCACTACCTGTTCCCTCTCTGCAGATGTTCAGCCACTAACGATCTCGGCCAGCTCAAGTTCACTGCCTGCGGTCCTCGCTTCCAGACCCCCTCCTGGAAATGGTGCTGTCTGAAGATTGCTTGGTCATGGGAGCTGAGGAAGGGGAGATGGGCTTTTCATAAGCCACAGCATTTTCCAATCATCTTCCCTCATTCATTTATTCTTGGTCACTCAGTTCATCAGTGAATTTATATCGAGTGTCTCTTATGTTCCAAGCATGGTGCTCAGTGCTGGGTGTGCCACAATGAAAAGGACGGATACTCCTGTCCTCGTGGATCTTACTTTCTAATGGACATTCAGGCAAAACACATATAAACAGGCAAAGCAACTCTAAAAATCGCAGGTTGTGCTGAGTGCTGAGGAGGAAACCAACAAAAGATTGAGATAAAGAATAAAGAGGGCACTCACAGACCCTTAGACGGCGTCCAGGAAGCCGTCTGACAAGGGCAGGGTAATCTGGAACCTGCCATGAGAGGTCACTGGCCCTATGAAGCGCAGGGAGGATGAGCTTTGGAGGCAGAAGGCATGGCTCAGGCAGAGGTCCCTCCACGGGCAAGCGTCGGGTGCTCCAGAAACATGAAAGAGACCGAGGTGGCTGAACCAGAGTGATCCAGGGGCGGGCAAGACAGAAGGATTGGAGCGATGGGCAAGGAACAAGGCCTGGAACGAGTATGAATTTTATCATATGTGCAAATGTGGGGGAGTGATGGGATTTTAGTAATGTCTTAGAAAGCTCCTTCTGGCTGCTGGGTAGAGAAAGAGCTAGAAACAACCAGTGTCCTGGGAAGAAATGACAAACTTTGCAGCCAGGCTACCTGGGTTCACCTGTCAGGGCCTGCCCCCTTCCCACATGCTCGATGCCGTGATGTGGGCATCAGCAAAGGCAGGTGGGTAGTAGAGGAGAACTAGACATTCTCAAAGGGTTAACTGAATATCTGCTGTATTTTTTAAAATGCCAAATTAGACAAAGAAAAATGAAAAGGCTTACTCTCTGGAACCTGTGTTTCTTACCTGAGACAGACAGCCAGAAAAGCCTTTTAGAAGACATGCACCCATTTACCTGCAAACAGTGAGAAGAAATGCTGGTTAAAAACCAGCTTGAAGGGTCTTCATCTCAGGACCTCTTCTCTCTGTGGAGCCTCCCCTCCACCCTGCCTCCAGGCAAACAAGCCTGAAAACAATTACAAGGAGAGAACCGCAAGGTTCAGTGGATTCCTAGCAGGGCGGCTGTTATTACACAGCAGGGCACAATTCACATAGAAGTCCATGTGGATGGCGCCCCCTGGAGCTTTGCAGCCGTACACAGAGATGCTGATTAGGACATGAGGTCTAGCAGAAGAAGGTGGCAGAGAAGCCAGGTTGACGTGCTTAACAGTTGGATGGCAAAGGAAGGGAAAGCACATCTGGAGGATAGTCTAAAGAAATGACCGAGAGTGACAAGAGATGGTTTGAGAGGGCTGTGGGACTAGAGAGAGACTTTCTTCAAGTTGGGAGAGTCTTGAGAATGTCTAGATGCTGATGGGGAGGACTCGAGAGAACCTTCGATAAATCAAGAGACGTGAGAAAAACTGGCATATCGTTGGGAGTCCAGTTGGTATTTCTTTGATGACAAGTTTATCAGTCAAGATTCTCCAGAGAAACAGAACCAATAGGATATGGAGATATAGATATATATAAAGTAAGAGTTCTTGTAAGGAATTGGCTCGTGTGATTATGGAGGCAGATCGGTCCCAAGACCTGCAGTCAGCTAGTTGGATGGAGACCCAGGAGAGCCAATGGTGCAGTTCCAGTCTGAAAGCCAGCAGGCTCATGACCCAAGGGGAGCCAATATTTCAGTTCAAGTCCAAAGACAAGAGAAAAAGAGAGAGAGAGA
>NW_024342471.1:11403670-11504977 GCF_902729225.1 Pteropus medius | reverse complement strand
CTGCCCAAATGTCCCCAAGCTCACTTCCAAGGTCTACACAGGCCTCTTCCCAGGTTGATCCTCCCAACACGAGCCATGCCACGAGCCTGGGGGTGGTAACCGAAGAACAGCAGTTGGGGGGTGCAGGCAGAGGTCAGATGTGGGCTGGGGTTTCCACCTGCATACACACTGTGTGGGGGCGGAGCTGGAGCGCGAGGAGACAAGGATGGGCCAAGAGCCTGCGGTTCCATCTGTGCTTTTGCTTCAGGCCCTACAAATATGTGGGGTGAGCCTGTCCGGGGTTAAAGGTCACGGTCAGCATCCTCTTTGCCCTCCAAAGCTGCTCTCAAACTCTATCACCCCTCCGCCTTCATGTAAAATTCCCCATATTTTTGTGGCTCACTTCACCCATCTCTGCCACCGGGGCCAGCTACATAATTTTCAGGGCCCAATGCGAAATGAAAATGCAAAACCTCTTGTTCAAAAAGCAAGAAAAATGCGCCACTGAAAGTACTAAAACATAAAACTTTTTCCTTTCTTCCACAGTCCCTCTCTCTTTCCAGGGCTGTGATGGTGTTTTTATTTGCTATTTAGTGTCACAATCCTTCAGGCACAGGGACTCTCACTAAGTGAGTGCAGACCCTCAAGCACACATGCACAACCCACCAACTGCCAGGATCCCCATCCTGCCAGCTGCTGGGCCCGCGCACCATGCACCATGCCTGGGGATGTGGGGGTCGATCTCCCCTTCCCACAGGCCTGCTGCCTGAACCCACATGCAGGCAACATACGGGAAATACAAAGCACTCAAAAACCGTTAGCAGATATTATTATGGTTGTTGTCATTTGCTGTTTACTATAGCTCAGTGGTTTCCAACCAGCGGCGATACAGTCCCTGGAGGAGCATTTGGCAAAGTCTGGAGACATTTTTCATTGTCACACTTGCAGAGAGCAGTGCTACCTGGTGGGTCTGTGGAAGCCATGGGTGCTGCTAAGCATCGTACCTTGCAAAAGATAACCGCTCCCCACGCCCACAACCAAAATTATCCGGCCCAAAATGTCAGTAGTGCAAAGGCTGAGAAAAGCTGCAGGAGTGAATTCGTTCTATTTAAGATCATCCATTTATTCATTGATCATGGTGGGGGTGGGGGGTGCGGGCGGGGGAAGCGTCCTGTTCCTGCAACTCAGGTTTCTACCACAAGGTGGCACTAGCGAGTCTCTTGCATATGCCGGTGGCTACTTCAGAGCCCGGATTAACAAATTACTCTCTTCCATTATGCTTTTCGCTCAAAAGCCACGCCCTGCAAAAGAGCAAACCAGGCTCAAAGAGCTAGATAGTGCTCCCTCTAATTACAGTATATTACAGATCACCGCCACCCACATCTCTCCTTAGTGACTGAAAACATTTCTGGTATCATTCCCACTTTACAGAGAAGGAAACTGAGGCTGACAGAAGCGGTTCTCCTCTCACACCAGGTGCCTCCCTAATGGCGGTACCACCTCGTTGCTGGCCGGGGCCTTCCTGGCCTTGAAGGTCTGGTTCCGCTTGATTTGAAGCCCTGATTTCACAAACTCTGAGAGTCCAGACCCCTCCCTGTGTTTGGGGAACCCCCCTAGAGCTGACTCCCTCTGGCCTCTCTCTGTCTTTGTACCCTGTGTGCATCTATCTGGGCGCTGGAGGCTCATCACCTGAACCAGGTGGTTCCCACGTTGGGATCCCCTGGGGAACTCCAGAAAGTTCTGCTGCCTGTGTTTCACCCCAAGGTTGTAAGTTAATCGGGAATGTTTTAAAGATTCTCAGTGTGCAAATAAGCCTGGCAGCCACTGCCTTCACTGGCATCCTTTAAAATAAATTTCATTCTTTTCAAGCATTTCACTACTTTATAAATTTTTCTGAACACGTGAGGGAAAAAGTGAGGGATAATCTTCCATCTCTGGGAACCACACCTGCTCACGCCTGCTTCCATACCCCCTCTTCTCCCTCAGGCAGGCAGAGTCCCATCTCTACCTTATCCTGGCAAAGCATTCACCCCACTTTCAGGCCCTGTCATGGCTTAGGATCTGTCGCAGACAGGCTTGTCAAGGAAGTTTTTTTTTCCCCCCATAAAAGTGCAGTGCTCTTTCTGAAAAGAATTCAGACAAAACAAATTTTGTCACAATTATTTATAAAGTAAAATGCCATCCAGAACGGAGGTTCTCAAACGTGGCGGCATGTGAGCAATACCTGGTTTTCTGAAACCCCGATGCCCAAGCCATGCCCCAGACCAATTTATCAGACGGACTCGATTTCATAGTGTAGCGGTTAGCACGTCTGCTTTACACGCAGAAGGTCCTGGGTTCGTGCCCCAGTGGAGCCACAGTCCCTGGTCTATGGCCATGCCGCCCTGAACAAGCCCGATGTCTGATCTTGGAAGCTAAGCAGCGTGGGGCCTGGTTAGTACTTGGATGGGAGACCACCACCTAGGAAGAACAGGTGCTGTAGGCACAAAAAATAATAATAATTTAAACAAAAAAAAAAATCCTTAGGTACAATATTACTAAAGCCACCAGGTGCTTCAATGTGCGGCCAAGTTTGAGAACCGCTGGTCCAGACCCTGCTGCTTTATGTGTGGTTCCTGGGCCAACAGCGTCAGCATCACAGACTGCATCAGAATCCGCACTTTCACAAGATGATGCCTGTGCACATTCCATGTCCACAAACACACTCTAGAACCAAAAGCAAGTTGATGCACACACCTGGGTACAACCTGTCCCCTCTCTGCAGACCTTCAGCCACTACCTGTTCCCTCTCTGCAGATGTTCAGCCACTAACGATCTCGGCCAGCTCAAGTTCACTGCCTGCGGTCCTCGCTTCCAGACCCCCTCCTGGAAATGGTGCTGTCTGAAGATTGCTTGGTCATGGGAGCTGAGGAAGGGGAGATGGGCTTTTCATAAGCCACAGCATTTTCCAATCATCTTCCCTCATTCATTTATTCTTGGTCACTCAGTTCATCAGTGAATTTATATCGAGTGTCTCTTATGTTCCAAGCATGGTGCTCAGTGCTGGGTGTGCCACAATGAAAAGGACGGATACTCCTGTCCTCGTGGATCTTACTTTCTAATGGACATTCAGGCAAAACACATATAAACAGGCAAAGCAACTCTAAAAATCGCAGGTTGTGCTGAGTGCTGAGGAGGAAACCAACAAAAGATTGAGATAAAGAATAAAGAGGGCACTCACAGACCCTTAGACGGCGTCCAGGAAGCCGTCTGACAAGGGCAGGGTAATCTGGAACCTGCCATGAGAGGTCACTGGCCCTATGAAGCGCAGGGAGGATGAGCTTTGGAGGCAGAAGGCATGGCTCAGGCAGAGGTCCCTCCACGGGCAAGCGTCGGGTGCTCCAGAAACATGAAAGAGACCAAGGTGGCTGAACCAGAGTGATCCAGGGGCGGGCAAGACAGAAGGATTGGAGCGATGGGCAAGGAACAAGGCCTGGGACGAGTATGAATTTTATCATATGTGCAAATGTGGGGGAGTGATGGGATTTTAGTAATGTCTTAGAAAGCTCCTTCTGGCTGCTGGGTAGAGAAAGAGCTAGAAACAACCAGTGTCCTGGGAAGAAATGACAAACTTTGCAGCCAGGCTACCTGGGTTCACCTGTCAGGGCCTGCCCCCTTCCCACATGCTCGATGCCGTGATGTGGGCATCAGCAAAGGCAGGTGGGTAGTAGAGGAGAACTAGACATTCTCAAAGGGTTAACTGAATATCTGCTGTATTTTTTAAAATGCCAAATTAGACAAAGAAAAATGAAAAGGCTTACTCTCTGGAACCTGTGTTTCTTACCTGAGACAGACAGCCAGAAAAGCCTTTTAGAAGACATGCACCCATTTACCTGCAAACAGTGAGAAGAAATGCTGGTTAAAAACCAGCTTGAAGGGTCTTCATCTCAGGACCTCTTCTCTCTGTGGAGCCTCCCCTCCACCCTGCCTCCAGGCAAACAAGCCTGAAAACAATTACAAGGAGAGAACCGCAAGGTTCAGTGGATTCCTAGCAGGGCGGCTGTTATTACACAGCAGGGCACAATTCACATAGAAGTCCATGTGGATGGCGCCCCCTGGAGCTTTGCAGCCGTACACAGAGATGCTGATTAGGACATGAGGTCTAGCAGAAGAAGGTGGCAGAGAAGCCAGGTTGACGTGCTTAACAGTTGGATGGCAAAGGAAGGGAAAGCACATCTGGAGGATAGTCTAAAGAAATGACCGAGAGTGACAAGAGATGGTTTGAGAGGGCTGTGGGACTAGAGAGAGACTTTCTTCAAGTTGGGAGAGTCTTGAGAATGTCTAGATGCTGATGGGGAGGACTCGAGAGAACCTTCGATAAATCAAGAGACGTGAGAAAAACTGGCATATCGTTGGGAGTCCAGTTGGTATTTCTTTGATGACAAGTTTATCAGTCAAGATTCTCCAGAGAAACAGAACAGTGCAATTGAGACCAGGAGAAACCGTAATGGGTGCAGTTCAATCTGAAAGCCAACAGGCTCCATGACCCAAGAGGGGTAAATATTTCAGTTCAGTCAAAGATGAAGAAAAAGAGAGAGAGAGAGAGAGAGAGAGAAGAAGAAAAGAAAGAAAAAAAGAAAAGAAAGAAGAAAAGAAAGAAGAAGAAAGAAAAGAAAAGAAAAGAAAGAAGAAAGAAGAAAAGAAAGAAAGAAAGAAAGAAAGAAAGAAAAGAAAAGAAAGAAAACATCAGTCTCAGTTCAAAGGCAGGTAAGCATGGAGAGTTCCCCTTGCTGGTTCCAGGATGCCTCTGGTGCCCTCAGTCCTGCCCACACTTCTGAGCACAGTCTCCTCGTCATGTCTTCTCAGAATCCCAGTGGAGTGTGCGGACAGCAGGCTTCCCGTGGGAGCCGACTCGGGGAAGCAGATGGGAAGCCCAGCCTGAGAGTCTGCAGCAGACTTTTCCCCCCCGACAAGTGTGTCTAAGGCTCTGTGTTCCGAGAAGGCTCGGATCAGCCCACAAAGGTCACCCTAAGCCAACCCCGGCCCCCTTCACTGAGATGTTGAATTTGGGTCCGGAGCTAAGCCTGGGTCACCTTCTTTCGATGACTCTTTTTTGATGTCACCAGTGGCCAGTCAAGTCGGGTGACATTTCTGAGCCTCAATTGCCTCATCTGTAAAGTGGGGTATAAGACCACTCTCCACAGCTTACTTCATCCTAAACAGTGCACTCCGTCTTTGAGAAGAGTTCGGTTTGGCCCCTCATTCATTCATTTGTTCATTCATTCATTCACTCCGCTCCACCAGACTGTGTGTTTGACCATTATCCATCAGGTTAAAAGCAACTTCCTTCCCTTTTCTCCTGCCCTTCAGTCTAAATATTTTTTAAATCAACTTTATTAAGGTATAATTTCCATAAAATTAAATTTATACATTTTAGATTTATATACCTGTATATAAAAATGTATATACCTGTGTAACCCCTGCCCTAGTTAAGGCAGAGAACATCTCCATGACTCTGGAAGGTTCCCTCTCCTCACAGTCAATCTCCTACCCACACCCTCACGATCGAACAATTATCGATCTGATTTCTATCTTTCCCTCAGCTTAAGTTTTCATTTACTTTTATTTTTGCTGGTATGTTTCTTTTTCCTTTTTTTTTTTTCTTTAGAACATGCGTCTCCTTGGTAAAAAAAAAATATATTCATTTTTCTAGCAATACTTTCTTCAATTATTAGCCCGATACAACACAAGTACACAAATACACACACACCTATACTACATACATATTTATACACACAACATACTCACACACACAGATTTACACTCACAAGCATACATGCAACACACAAACTCACACACATATTTTAGGTTAAGGAAACTTTTGCAAGACTCAAAAAGACACAGGTCAAGGTGAGGCAAAACAGTTTTGTTGTTATCAAAACCCTTGATGTTGGTACAAACACTCACACACGCACACGCGCGCGCACACACACACACACGCGCGCACACACACACACACACACGCAGAGTCCCCAAAGCAGAGAACCATTTGCAACCACCTTCTGCTCCCCTGTCGGAGTAAGAGAAAGAGGAGAAAAATCGGGATTCCTGCCCTGTCTCAAAAGGAAAAGGGACAAATTAGTTTCTTGTCAGCGCACTGCCATAAATACATTGTCATTTTTATCCCCCAGTGAATCATAGTCTCCATTTCTCCCGTAACTATTATACAGTCTGCTGGCACTATATCATTTTTTGGTAATTTTATTTTCACCAATTGTTTTATGAAATTTTTGAGTTTTATGGACACTAAAACAAATCTAGCCTGCGAGTGTTATAGCCCTTTAAATCATCGGCAGGAAATCTCAAGGTTCCTCCAGATCGTGGTAGAAGGAGGCTTTAGGGAAGAAAGATTGCCCCTAGCTTATAAACTGAGCAAAAACCCAGAGATAAGTTTGTAAAAGGGACATAGATCACAGCGGGTGAGAACTGGGGTGTAAAACATCGCCCTGCTCAGCTCCTATAAGAATAAAAATGGACTTTTATTTAGCAGAAACACTAAAGTGGTTGGGCAGGAACACACAGTCTACCCAAGCTTTCTTAACTATAACCTCCCGTGTTTTCTCCGAGTCTCTATGAGCTACATGCCAGCTGCTCACAACCAGGGAGAAGAGCCAAGTTAGGGACACCTCAGGGGAGCTGGGCATGTCCATGATGTCCTCACAAAACAGTTCCCCTGCAAATGTCAAAGTCACATCCCTGTGGTGACAGGTAAAAAGCGTAAAAACATTCTAAAGCACACGTGACAAAATAAAAACCCAATAAGATGAAAATAGCTAAATGGATTTGGAAAAAGCCTAGCCTTACCAAATATTAAAATGCATTATAAAGCTACAATAATAAAACCAGTCTGTTAGTGGCATCAGACTAGACAGGCAAATAGATGAAATGAAATAGATAGTCCTGAGTAAGAACTTGGTCTGTGAAAGATGAAGGATCACATATCAATAGACCAAGGATGGATTATTCAGTAAATGCTATCTGTAAATTGGGTTATTTGGAAAACAGTCCATTTAGATCTTTATCTCATTCTAGAGGCCAAAAAATAAAAACTAGATGGGTGAAACAGTTGAAAGTAAATAATAAAACCATAAAAGGCTAGAAGAAAGTATAAAAAGAAAATGATCCGATGCCTGGATGAGTAGGGTTTTATCCATGACCTTGGATAGAACTGCCAAGGAAAAAGACAGACAGATTTAGCTTCCAAAACATTCGCATGCCTGTATTTCAAGACATACCCCACCCCAAGTAAAGGTCAAGAGTCAAACTGACAAAACCTTTTCGGTATATATGACAGAAAAAGGTTAATGTTTGTAAATTGATAAAGAAAATCACTGGCACGTAAAAGAATGGGCAGAAGATAAAACCCTATAATTCATCAAAGAATAAATATAAATATCTCCTCAGCATAGGGAGACATTACTAACCACACTAGTCGTCGTGGTTAATTTTATGTGTCAACTTGACTGGGCCAACGGGTGCCCAGACATTTAGTCAAACATTATTCTGGTTGTGTCTGTGAGGTGTTTCTGGATGAGATTAACATTCGAATGGGTAGACTGAGTAAAGCAGACTGCCCTCCCAAGGGTGGGTGGGCCTCATCCAATCAGTTGAAGGCCTGAGAAGAACAAAGAGGTTGATCCCCACTCTAAGTAACAGAGAATTCTTCATGCCTGGTGGTCTCTGGACTGGAACATCGGGGTTTTTCCTCGCTTTAGATTTGAACTGAAATATTGTCTCTTCCTGGGTCTCGAACCTGCTGATCTTCATATTGGAACTACACCATTGGCTCTCTTGGGTCCTCAGCTTACAGACTCATCCTGCAGATCCTGGGACTTGTCATCCTCCTTAAAACAAACAAACCATATGAGCCAATTCCTTAAAACAAACAAACCGACAAGCATCCAATTGGTTCTGCTTCTCTGAAGAACTCATCCTTGGTGATCAGAATGGGAACAGGGTTTGATGAAATTAGGGCAAATTTTTTCACTCCAGGCAACCAGAGAAGGGTGTCAGGACCAAACCTGAGGACACTTAAGTGGGCGAGGTCCCAATACTGGAAGTCAAGGAGGCAGGGACAAGCTGGGGTCTGCGGTTGATACCTGTAGGTCCTGCTTGCCCAACTTCCATTCCTCCTTGTGCTGCTTCTGGCACTCTGATTTTATTCTGAGCACCAGCCTTCTCTCACTTTCAGGCCACGTGGTCTGAGCTGGACTGATCCAACTTCAGTGTGAGCACCAATACATGCCTGGCTGAGAAAAAATGCTACATTCTGCCAGGCCAGCGACTGGTTCGCACCAACGAGAGCCAATCCTGGGTGGTTGCTGAAACTATCATGAAAATAAGAAGGCTTCTTATCTCTGGGCTTGCTAAGCAGTGATGATGGAAGCCAAGGGCTACAGTAGCCGTTTGACTGAGAATTAAGAACACAGAACGGAAAGGAGCACTAAAAGTAAAAACAAAGCAGATTCCTAATGCTGCTCGTTGATCCCCTGGATCCTGCTCTTCCTGAAGGCAGACATAGCTCTGGTGTCTTGATTATACAAGCCAGTAGAGTCCTGACAAATAGAGCTCAGAGCTTGAGGAGAAAACAGGAACAGGACTGAAACAAAGGGTATAGGGGAGGGGCAAAGAAGAGGGGGCCAATCAGTCCTAGAGACATCTCGAATGGGTAGGGGCTTAGAGGAAAGGGGTGGAACCTGGGCTGTCATCCCAGAGTCTAAAGTACCCAACATCCACCTTCTTAGAGAAAGAGAGCGTGAAGGGGACACCCTCTGCCACCCTTCCTGAAAGTGCCTCTCTGTAGCTAAGGGTCTGCCTGCCCTTTTGGAAGTCCAGTGTGCAGATATCATTGGCGCCTCTGAGCCAGCCTCCCAATCCCAGACAGGGAATTAAAGCCACTACATTCATTAGTCAAATGCCAGCAGTGCTCGTTATCTTCAGTGAACTTTGCAGAAATAAACCTGTCTCGTTCTCCCTCATTCACATCCCTCCTCTTTCCTCCTGCACCAGCTTTTCCCCTAGCCCTAGCCCCCAGATCTACCTCCTCCAAGCTTAGTCAACTCAACTTCCTAAATGTCCCTCACCCACTTGGCTCCATCCCCACTGCCTCCTGTGAACCCAAGCCTCCCTCTTCTGTCCCTGAATCGTATCAAGAGCCTCCTCACCTGTCTCCCAACTTCCTCTCTTCCCCTGGCATCCTTCCTCAGCCCCAGAAGAGCAAGCTTTCCAAAATGAAAGTTTAAATATGGCATTGACCTGTGCAGGGCCTCTCCATGCCTCTCCACTGTTCATAGTCTCTTTAATACAGCTTGTCATTCTCAACGTGATCTAGTCCCCTCTGAAGCACCAGCTCTATCTGTCACCTTCCTCTTCTCTCCCTACAAGCCTCAGGGCCCCCTATGCTTTATTTTCTCTAGCATGAATTTTTGTTCAGTATACTTTTTGTTCTAGTATAGTGTACATACAGAAAAGGGCAAAAGTTTTGTGTGTAGTTTCACAAAGCGGGCACATCCATGAAACCAGTACCCAGATTTTAAAAACAGAGCATCACCCGACAGCAAACCCCTCAGATCCTCTCCTACAAAAGTAAACACTTTTCTACTTTCTGGCCATAGATCACCTTGCCCATTTTTGGAGCTGACATAAACAAACTCACAAGGTCGCATCTTTTGTTTCTGGCATGTTTGACACAGTATGATGTCCATAAGATTCATCGTGTAGAAAGACTTCATTTTCGTTGCTGCGTAGTATTCCAGTGAATGAATATACCACAGTTTATTTATCCATCCTACTGTTGATAGACATTTGGATTTTTTTCCAGTTTGGGTTATTATGAATAAAACTGCTATAGACATCTACATGTATTTGTATGTTTTTTGATAGACATGAGCATTCGTTTCCTCTTGAGTCCTGGTCCTGGCTTTGGAGCTGAGGCCATTTTGCCTAGAAAGGAAGCTGTCCCTATGGCCTTCCGACTAGGGTTCCAGACAGCGTACCCTGAAGCTGGAGGAGGGACAGTACAAAGGGTGCATGCACGCACAGATGCACACAGGTGTGCACACATAACCACACGACCCACAGGTTTCATGGCTCTGAGAGGTCTGCTAGCCCGGCACGCACTGCGCTCACACTCCCACCCCAGGAGTCCACACGCACACCCATTCCAAGTGCATAACTCCCGCCTCGTGTGCGCACACACCAACACACAAACCGATCACACGGGAACTGTTGAATTTGTCTCCGCTGAGCTGTTTTCTGCTTCCAGAAAGATAAATGTCCTCCTCTCAAAGATGAGCTGCCGACCCCACAAATCACTGCTCCTCGGCTCCTCTGCCCTCCCACCCCCGACCCTCCCCCATTACTCATCCAAAGGGGACATGCAAAGAGTAATAATAATTAGACAAGGACAAATCACTGGGCTGTGTGGGGAATGGCTTCACTCAATAAAGGACCGTTTCCTTGGCAACAAGGGCAGGTGCTGGGAGGAGGGGGTGCCCAGGAGATCCACGACGAGTGGGCACGGGGAGCCTGCAGGCCAGGGCTCAGCCCTTGGGCCATGTCCAGCAGACATTTAGGGAACCCAGGATCTGGGGAAGCTGGCAATCCAACCTCAACTTAGGCACACTCATAAATTTTGCTTTCCAGGCACACACGCAGTGAAAGGGAGATTGATGACAATCTGTCATGTCTTGTATTCTACATTAAGTGGTGCAAATCTTAGCATTTTTTTTTTCAGAAGCTCATCTTTTGCTTCAAAAGAGTTGAAATTTCTACAAAAACTATTGAGGTTTTAAATATTATTACATGTGCTAGATACTTGTTTTTAAAAATCTAAATAATACAAAAGTATATAAAGTAAAAAGTGGAAGTTCCTCTTTTTTGAGCCCAGCTCTACTCCCCTGAGATAGGATCTTTCCCCATTTCTAGAACTTTCTACAGGCACATACAAATAAAGCTAACCCCGGCAGGATAATAATAGGTCTAGTTCTTACATAGCACTTACTATGTGCCATACACTGTTCTAAGAACTCTATGTCCGTTTGCTCATTTAATACTCTTACTAACTCTATAAGGTAGATACTATCATATCCTACTTTTCAGATAAGAAAGATGAGGCATAGAGTCCAGTGAGTAGCAAAACCAGGATCCAAACCCAGGCAGTGTGGACCAGAATTTATCTGCTACCCTCTGCTGCCTCCTGTAATCCTCAACGTGCTCATTTCTATCCTGTTTTCTGCTTTTCTGTGTAGAATCCTTGAGATGGTAGAACAGAGGGTCTGGAGGTTGGAGCAGAGGGAGGCAAGGGAAGAGGGACAGGGAGCTACAATCTGGGGGTGTCGGCTACCCTCCTCTGCAGCTCCCAGAGGGGAGGGCTGGGGGTGCCCAGGGATGCCGGTGTTGACTGCCACAAGTTCCGAGCCTCATGAAGAGACCAACATCCTGGCTTGGCACAGAGGGGGCGAAGATGTGCATCTTCAGAGGATGATACAGTTCAGGAACACTGGAACAGACCAGCTAGATGGAAAACCAGCCTCTCTTCCCATTTCGCTGGCACACATCAGCATATATTCTCAGAGTTGGAGAAGACCTCACAAGCTGTCAAGTTCAACTACATAACAGAAGCTTCAACTCTCCTATGGCTACGCCAGTGATGCAGTGCTCCTTCCTTCCCAACACGACCCATTCCAACCTGAACCCCAAACTGTGGAAACTCTCGTCATTAGGAACTAGAAGCTGAGTGCCTCTGAGTCTCGCATTCCCCCAGGGACACAGAGAGAGTGGAACCCCTTTCACATGTCAACCCTCATTTCTTTGAGAACAGCATTTTACCCCCCATGCATTAGTTTCCTAGGGCTAACATAACTAGTTACCACAAACTTGATGGTTTAAAACCACAAGAAAGTATTCTCTCACAGTCCTGAAGGCCAGCCCCAAATCAAGGTGGTAGCGAGTCTGAGAGAGAGTTTATTCCACACTCACCCTCAGCTGGTGGCTGCCAGCAATTTTAAGCATTCCTTAGCTTGTGGATGCATCACTCCAAACCCTGCCCCTGTAATCACATCCACTTTTCCTCCATCCGTGTCTTCTCTTCTTCTTATAAGGACACGGGTCACTGGAATTAGGTCACCCAGATAATCCAGAATGGTCTCATCTTGAGATCCTTTCCTTAACTACATCTGTCAGACCTTTTTTCCTAATTAAACCTAATTTATTATATATTATATAATTACATAAGATATTAGTCTGTTTGGGCTGCTATAACAAAATATCACAGACTGAGGAGCTTATGAGCCACAGAAATTTCTTTCTCACAGTTCTAGAGGCTGGAAGTCTGAGCTCAGGGGGCCAGCAGAGTCATGTGTGGGTCCTCTTCCAGGTTCACGACCATCACCTTCTCACTATGTCCTCACATGGCGGAAGCGGTGAGGGAGCTCCATGGCATCTCTTAGTAAGAGCACGAACCCTATTCATAAGGGCTCTAGCCTCATTACCTAATCACCTCCACCATCACCTTTGGGGCTTAGGATTTCAACATATGAGTTTGGGGCAGGGTTGAGGAGTGGGGACACAAACATTCAGACCATAGCAGTTTACATTCACATATCCTTTGGGGTTCCATTATTCAACTCAATACACCCCTTAAGTTCTTTATTCTGCCAACAGAACAGCCTGTCTTCCTGCCAATCTTCAGCAGGTAAATGTCAAGGCCATTCTATTCCCATTGGTACTGATATAGTCTACCAAATTGCCACCCAAACTAGTAGAAATTTTTCCAACTTCTCCATCAAGATGTGGAAGACTTGGCACTTTGGTCAAGTTCAAAGTCTTAAAGTACTCTTTATCAAATTTCCTCAAGCTACAAGGAGCAGTGTTGATAAGGGAAAGCACTAGGCTTGGAGCTTGTCACATTTAGCTCTGGCATTGACTGGAGTGAGATTTTGAGCCACTCTGAGCCTCAAGTCCCTTGCCTGCAAAATGGGGATAATAACAGTCAACTTGTATGTCAATGCTGTGATCTCTCTAATAATCTTTTCTCTCATCTTGGGCTTCAGATTCTTCTTAGCAATGTCCTTCCCAACTCACAGACACCCTATTTCCTCCCTCCACTCCACTGTCTCTGCTCTTGTAAGGCCCTCAGCTCCTTCCTGGGCTACAATTACTATCATGTTCTGGTTAAGTTGCTACTGATTACAGGAAATAGAGTCCTGGGCAATCTTATATTCACAGACAGAGGCTGATCCAAGACCAGTGAACAAAGCACAGTGGCCATCATGGCCCAATATAGCTGCCTCTACCCCTGCCCCCACACCATTGCTTCCCAACCGTCTTCACATCATGACACACGCAGATGTGAAAATATTCCTAAGGCTTGCTGGGTGGACAAATGAGGCTGTTCTGGCCAAAAGCTCTGGCCTGGGGGCTCCACAATGCTAGGCCCACCTGGCCCCTCCAAGGGCAGAGGGGATCTGCAGCCCAGCGTCTTTGGAACCCATTTAGGATCCACCTTTGGAGGCAAACACCTTCTACCTGCTGTCCCTATGTCTGTGTCACCTTGTTGCATTGGACATTGGCCAGTCAATGGGTTGACCGACCTTGGACCAGATTGCCCAACAACCAGACAGGCTGCTTTCAAAACTGATTGACAGCAAGAGCTACAGAAGGAGTTTAAGGAGGCGTCCACTCAAGATGTGGGATTTGAACCCTTAAGAGGAGTTGGGGAGGATTCCTTGCTATTGGTCTACGGTTGAGATTCAGAGAAGTTGCTGATCCTCCAAATCTGAGTGTGGTGCCTGGCACCTGAAAAACAAAACTGCTTACCATTGCCTAGAGTTGCTGAGATTATAAATGCTGATATTTCCTAAGGAAGAAAGCAATCAGCATAAATGGGGAGACCCCGAAAATGGTCTGCTTGATATGAGATTAAAGCAATGAAGAGAAGGGAAACAAACATTTCTTCTCCATCACCCTTGTAACAGTTTCATTGGTTCTCAGGGTGGGGGGATGGGGAATTCCTACCAGAACCACAAGGCCTCTGGCTTTTTGTTTTTATATTACACACTTATGCTCAGGCTACTGTCATTGTGTCTAGGGATCCGGGCTTGACCGCCCACTAAGCACTGGGCACCTTGCTTGCATTATCCCTCCCCCATACTAACCTCTCCTGGCCCAGTGCTGGCCCAGTGTCGAACAAGGTGGGCAAGTCCTGCTTTCAGAGGGATCCTCTTCCAGGAGAGCAGCCCAAATGGAGCAAATAAGCACCTTGATGTACAATATGTAGTTTATAGTGTGCATCATGCATTACGTTTTATGTATTATATACTGTATTTTATAGACATATATAATTTCAGCTAGTGGTCTGTGCAGTGAAAACAAATAACAAAGCAGAGTAAGGGGGTTGAGAACGAAAGGGGAGTTGTTGTAGGCAAGGTGGGCAAGAAAGGCGTTTGAGAAGGTAACATTTGGACTGAGACCGAATTGAGTCCAAGTGTGAGCCAAGAAAGATGTGTGGGGAGAGCATGCCACACAGAGGGGCCAGCGCGTGAAAGAATCAGATCAGAAGATGCAGAGGAATTACTCAAGACATTTTCAAAAAGCAGGTCTCTTGGTCCCAGCCTCAGATTCCAATTTAGTAGGTCTGGGAGGGACTCATAGACTTCTATTTTCATGTTTCTCAAGAAAATCCAATACAGGTGGTTCAGGGACCACCTTTGGGGAAAATATAGTTTTACATTTCCCCCGTGGGTTAGGTCCTTGGTTATTCTCAATGAATCTGTTGTATACTTTTGTAAAACCCCGAAGGCTTTCAGGCTTAATACCTACACACACTGCTTAGAGTCAACCACTAGAGCATGGCAGATCCTCCCAACACGTTCCTACACGTCCGTGTAGCCTTCACCAATAAAGAGAAAAGATGGTGCCCCACTGGGGGGTCTGGGGTGAGGGGGCTGAGTGTTGGTCAGGCTTTAACTGCTTGTGGGTGGAGGCTTTGAATGGTATACAAGCCAGATACTCAGCCGCTCACACCAGGGCCCTGCCCTCCTAATTTAGGGCAAGGTATGATGATGAGAAATGTTCCCCTCCAGATGCAGGCTTGATCTACCTACCTCAATCCCTCAGCACCCACACTGCACCCCTCAAAGACTCTGAAATCATGACCAAGGCAGCAGAGGGCTCTGGAGTGAGAAGGCTGGGCTCAAATCCCAGGTCCACCCCTTACTGCCCACATGATTTAAACAAGCGATTAAACCTCTGAGCTCCAATGAACCCATCTAGAAAACGTCAATAAATGTAGTACCTATCACTTAGGGCTAGTAGGAGATGACACGAGGAAAGCTCTTGGAACAGCCTCTGGTCCACAAAGGCATGTCATGAAATGTTTCCCTTAACACGCATGATGTTATCATTTACCCCGGAAAAATCTGGGGTACCCACAAGCCCAGTGTCAATATGGTCGCACTTTTAACAAAAAGTCCAGCAATCAGAAAGTTTCTGGAATCCCTCAAAGAATGTCATAGGATGATGAATTCATCACCCATCACACCGCTTCTTAAGATCCCATGTACACCTTCTTTTATCCTTCAGTTTTCTCACTTGTAGCTACTCTGGTACTTCTCCCCAACCCCCAGTTCCTCCTGGCCAATACCCACTCTAGCTCCGACCCACACAGGCCCTCGCTTTTTCTCCCTCTCCTTTTCCACATCCATACTTCTCTCTATTGTACGTCCTAGCCTTTTAGACACAATTTCCCAATCTCTACTTCTCTGTCCGCGCCCCCCATGGTAATCAGGACTGTCACTACACATGTTACAACTTTGGAGCTTTAAGCAGAAAAAGTGGTGACATTTAACTTACAAGCACACGTGATCATCCCTCGGAGGCAAATGGTGTGTGCTGTAGCGGTGCACATAAATGCACACATGTGGCAGGCACATCTGCGCACACATATGTATTGTAACATGTGCGTGTGCGCACACGGGTCGTGTGAACATGGTACATGCCTAGCATTGCATATTCATGCATAAGCACACACATGTATACAAATATGCTATATTTGCATGAATAGCATGCAAAATGTCATGCTATGCCATGCATGTCTGTGCACACATATCATGTGGATATTATATTCTTCTGCATGTGCATATACATGTGCAAACATGCGAGGCACATTTGTACACATAGGTGCTATATATAGCATGTGCATGTGAGTGCACACACATGCCATATGTAAATGATGTGTACTATGGCGAGCACACATGCCCGCACACACATATGCCAGGTGCTCCAGGGTTCTGTGGCCCAGGCCTGTCCCAAGCCAAGAGATACAGACCATACAGAGGCGAAGCCAGCCTCCCCCCAGCCAGTCCTCCCTCCTACTGGCCTCAAGAAACAAAGACAGTTTAGCAAGAAGTCCCCAGCTAAGCGGTTTTTTTAAGACCTTCAGCCAGCAGCCGCCTGGCTGAGCTGAACGTCTCACTTTATTAGTGAGTTTGGCCTTGGGTGTCTGGCTGTTTGATCAATCCTGCCGGGGGTCAGTGATATTTCCTCCCAGCCCCCCGGCCCCCACCCCTGCTCTCCACGCACCTGATGAACAGTGGTGCCCCTGGACCGCTGATCACCTATTGATTTTCCCGCCAGAGGTTGCATCCTCCGCCAGCTGCCGTCTCCAGTCCTGTCACCAGGACCATTTGGTGACTAACCGATCCCCAAGCCCCTCCAACCCCCCTCACCTTCAGACCCAGCTCCCCTCCCCTGCAGCACAGTCTTAACATGCTGTCTATATCCAGCCCCTGCCCGGTCTTTCGAGGCTGAGTGCTGAAACCTGAACACCCAAGTCAAGGTCTTTTCAGTGACCTACTTGACTGCCCAGGTGGCCTAGCTTTAAATCCCAACTTCTGTGAGCCTTGGGTAGTCACTTCAACCCCCACCCCACACCCCGTGCCTCAGTTTCCTCATTTGTAAAACTGGGGTATATTAGAACCTACCCAGCCTGTATATACAGCAGCAGTTTCCAAAGTATGTTCTGAAGACCTCTGTGGCAGGGGAGTCACAGACCGGTACAGATCTGTGGCCTGTTAGGTACCTAGCTGCACACAGCCGGAGGTGAGCGGTGGGCAAGCGAATGAAGCTTCATCTGTGTTTGCAGCCGCTCCCCAGCACTAGCATCACCGCCTCAGCTCCACCTCAGATCATCAGGCATTAGATTCTCAGAGAAGTGCCAGTTGGAGACCAAAAAGGTTGGGGACCGCTGCTCTGGGGGACTCTGAGATCTTTCTGGAGTGTCCCTAATAGTTAAAACCATGTTCAAAAAATGCTAAGATGTTATTTGTCTTTTTCACTCCTAATTAAAGATTTTTTTTTATTCTCAGTGGAGTGTTCCAGAGACTACATAACATGTGATATCTCAAAAACTTGGATGCAGAAGCAGATATAAAAACCCAGCTGTTTTCTATTAAGCCTGACATTATAGAGATTTGCAAAAATGTAAAACAATGCCACGCTTCCTTCTCCCTAAATGTTTTGTGTTAGGAAATATAGTTATATCTCATAAAATAATTATGTCAGCATTACTGTGTTTATTACTGTGACTTTAAAATAAATTATAAACAAATATCATTACAATTTCTCAGTTCTAACTCCTCAAATGGTCATCAGTGACAGATGTGACCTGCCTGAACAAGAGTGAGAGCTTCAGCAAATTTTAAGAGCATAAAGAGTTCGTGAAACCCAAAAGTTTGAGAACTGTTGATACAAGATGCTAGCACAGCCCTTGATCACTGTAAGCACTCAGTAAATTATTGTTATTATTATTAGGAGCAATTATCGCTAGGAGTAATTATCAATTGGCAATTTCCTGACTTGAGCTGGGGGTTCTTAGAGGTGTGGGCTGGGGAGGAGGAGTCGCTGAAGACCCTGATTAGGGATTTAGGTCCCGCTGCCAAATGACAAAGGTGGAGTAGAGTAGAGGGCCTGTTCCTAGTTGTCTGGTCCCTGTGCTTGGCCCTGGGGTAATGTAGGGCAGGGGAGATATTGGCTTGGAGTGTGAGTTAGATAAGGAGGAGCCAGTTGGGGGAAGGGCTTTAGATTGGGCAGTTTACATATGAAAGGTATACTCCAGGCAAGTTGTTTACCTAGTTGTGGGAGGGACAGTCCCTCCCTAGGTGTGCAAAGCCACAGATGTCAAAGCGTCATAAAACACACACACACACACACACACACACAGAATGATTAAAATGAGATGTATACTATTAAAGATGAGGAAACTGAGGCAAAGGCTTAAGCGTCATGTTCAAGGTCTACAGCTGGTAGGTGGTGACCGAAGGACCTGAACTCAGGCACTGTGGCTCCCAAGGCCAATCCCTGAACCACACTATACCACACTGCCTCACGCCAGGGCTGTTTCTAGGGGGATGGGGCCAGGCCCCAGGAGCTCTTGTCTGTGCCCATGGCCTTAACCTCATGGCCCTGGCACAAATGGGCACAGCTCTGGGATGGGGCTGTAGCTCTGCACGTTATGACCTTGGGCAATGCTCCCTCGGCAGGTGTCGGTTCTGTTCCTGGACCACTACCCAGGCACTCCAGCCACTCAGGGCTGCAGAAGGGATGGCTGCGATGGAAGAAATGCAGATATGGGTGACCTGGGATGGTTTGGACATCTCACTGGCCCCTCAGATTTACTATGGCCCACATGGTCCTCCTACCAGATTCTCAGGTCTGCAAGGACCCTTCCCGGGGACCAGGGCGCTGTGAGGGTGGCCTTACACACCCTCCCCTGCTTCCCCGGACTCCACTCCGAAAGACCCTGACAACCCAAGCCAGGCCAACTCCATAAAAGTCAGCTAGTATTATCTGATTTCTGTGGTTGATTATCATTATCATGAACTGAATCTGTAAACTGAGGAGATTCATGTCTTCCTCTGGAAGGTGGTTGAGACATAAGGACCTGCTGGGTTAAGTCCAGCTCTGAGGAGCAGGGAACTCAGTCGTGGGCGGTAGCAGGGGCGGGGGAGCTCTTTCCCTTCCGAAGGCGCTTAGCTAGGAGTTTGCCTGGTGGGCAGGTGGCAAGAGTGCACCAGTAGCGACAAAGGTCTGGCCGGAGAGGGACAAGGTTTTTTCCTGGCGGCGCAAATGCGGGGCGCCAGCGCCCCCTCCCGGCCGTCGCGCGCATCACCGGCCAGAGCGTCCCGCCGCCTCCGCCTGCGCTCAAGGCGCTGGCGACGCCGGCTCCTGCAGCCCAGACCCGGATTGGGGTGGGGTCGGGGGGGTTGGTCCTTGTCCCGCACAGGGAGCACAGCTCCTCAGCCAGGTTCGCCACTGAGAGCACCGACAGGCCCGGGGGTGGGATCCACCCCGAGTTGCATCCCTCGTCGGCAAGGCTCGTAGCCATTTGAGCCTCGGTTCCTCCTTGCAGGGGACAAAGGGGTGTGGAGAGGGAGGGGGGCTCGTCTTTCCTCACCGCCAGTGTCCCTGAAACCTCGTCCTCACCGGTGTCCCTGCCTTTACTCTGGTCCAGTTCCAGCTCCACCACTCTTCCCACCCCACAGGCATGACACTCCGCTATTCCAAATCGCAGGCTGCCGCTTCTCCACTTAAAACCTTTCAGGCGAAATGACTGCTACATAAAATATTGTTTTCCTATTAAACATGGGTCAGAGGGGGAATGGGGCTGACCAGGTCACCAATCCCAGAGAGATCACAGGGGATGGAGACTCCCAGATCTTCGGACTAAGCACTCAGAAGGGGGGTAGGGGGCGAGGTTCTCCCAAGGAGACAGAATCACCAGATGGGTGCTATTTCCAGTCCGGGTTTCAGAGACCATTAGCCCGTTACGGCCTGCGTCTGGGGCAGTAAACTAGCATGTTGTGCCAAGGGCTGCATAGCAATCTACCCCCAAACCTGGTGGCACGGAAACTACCATTTTATTACGCCCACAGATTCTGTGGCTCAGGAATTTTGACGAGGCGCGGTGGGGATGGCTTTTCTCTGCTCGCTGGATGTCTGGGGTCTCGGCTGAGGGTAATTTTAAAAGGCTGGGGTCTGGAGGAGCCCCTTCTGAAATGGCATCTTCATGTGCATCCTGGCCCCACTAGGCTGGGCTCCACTGAGACACTGGCTGGAGTCTGTGCCTAGCACCCAGGTGTCAAGTAGTTGGCCTCCTTAGGTGTCAGGTGGGATTCCAGTGGGTCACTCCATTCCTGCCAGGTGGAAGATGGCTGAGAAGAGACCCTCTGAACCAGTGTCAGCAGCTGGGGATCACGAGGAGGGTGCCAAGGGAAGGGGGTGCTACAGGAGACAGCTCAAAAGAAAATATGATTTGGTTCAATTCTCACATTTCAAATCCAGGTACTTATAGGAAAGGGGAGTGGGGCATACAGAGAATAACATTAGGGCTTAAGGGAAGAGTTACTCACACTGCCTCTGCCCCTGCATGCTTTCTCTGCCAGGTTGCCCGAAGGAAGGAACTAGAAGCACTTAGCTCTTCCCTTCAGCCCACTGCCCGGGGGGCTTCCCCCACTCGGCCCCCCACCCCACCCCGCCCCGCCCCCAACCCCGCTCCCTCCCCATCCACCCGCAACAACGAGTCTGGGGAGGCACTGCCTCCATATGGCCAGCAGAGGGCAGCACAGCCCTACTCTGTGGCAGGAGACACTGAGCGGATTGGCAGGGCCAACTCTGTAGGATGGAATGCCTGCCTCATCCAGGACCCTCCATATACCTGGCTAAGGTTATAGGGTGCAGCCTGAATGTGAGATCGTCTTCTAGCATGTGAGCTTCAGGGGAGCAGAGACTTGGTCGTGTATCTCCCAGTGCCTGATATACAGAAGATGATCAATACATATTTGAATGTTGGGGAGAACATGATTGCGTGTGTGCCGTCCTCAGATCTGAAAATGCTTCTAGGTGTGTCAGATGTCAGTAGTCTGTGTCTGAGCATGCAGGGTCTAGGAGTGTCCATCAGGTTTGTTCCTAGGTGGGTCTGAGTGAGTGCATGTCCAAGTGTGGGTCTGTCCCTGATGCCACCTCTCACCTGGAGTGTCCAGCAGCCAGGCATGCTTTCTGCTCACCTTCGCTCCCCCTGGGAAGCCCGTGTCCTCAGTCCCAAGGCAGGGAGGCCTCAGTCCAGGCTTCCGTGGACGTCTCCCTCTTCTCTGCTCAGGCCCTGGTCACCTCTGCCCACATGGGGGCCCCTCATCACTGCATCCTGTCCTTTCCTAGGGTGTCCTCATATTTCTCATTTTAATAAGACAGGTCCTCCTTGGAGGGGGTCAGTCATGGCCCCCACGCGGCTAGGAGAGGTGTGGAGGGAGGAGCAGAAGGGGGCCTTCTGAGACACAGTGGGGTGAACTTCAGCACCAGCGCAGACTCGAAAGGATGAATGTCGTTATTATTATCCTCATTTTACAGGTAAGGAAATTGAGGTGAATACAAAAATTGTATCTTGCCAAAGGTTACAAATTTATCTAACGATGGGATGGGGGCTCGACCCCAGGTTTTCTCCAGACATGGAAAGAGGATATTCTGAATGATGATTCCATTTATGTGAAATTCTAGAAAAGGCAAAACCACTTTATAGGGACAGAAATCAGAATAGTGATGTCTGAGGCTGGGGGTGGAGGGTGCCTAGAGAAGATGATGAAAGAAGTTTTTGGATGGAAATGTTTCATACTTGATTTTGGTGGTCCTTTGCGGTGTATATACTTGTCAAAACTCATTGAACTATCCAGTTAAAATGTATGCATTTCTTACATGTAAATTATACTTCAATAAAAGCTTTTTGGTTTTTGTTTTTAAATCTGGGTCTTCTCAGATTTCGGTGCTCTTGTCCCCATCACTCAGGAGACACCCAGGCGTGTTGCCACTGATGTGCATCCGTGTGGCCTGCAAGAGTTATTCTTGGCACCCGATGGGCATCAAAATCCCATCTGGGCACAAACCAGAACAGTCAGGAGAGCTGTGGGAATGCAGGGAACTTTAATCCTAATTCTAGCTGGACCAATGGGTGAATCAATAGGCAAAATTCAAATGTAAAAATTTTCCTCCATCAGGCCCACTCATAACTGGGCCAGGCATCGTCACAGTCTGGGAGAGCTGACTTTGGTGTATAAACCTAAGAACAGGAAATCTGTCCTGTTTCCCCAGAAGCTGGGTGTTCATGACCCCATCCACTACTGGGACAGGAAACTGTTCCAGAATCTGCCCTCCTTCTAAGGCTGCAGCCCAAGCCAGGGTGATTTGTAATACTCTTTATCCAAGCAACAAAAAGTTTAGAGTAAGACTTAAATTTACTAAGTTCCCTGGTGGCCTCTTCCAATTTGCATGGTGCCTCACTAACCTGGCCCAGATTTCTCCCCGCTACGAGGCACTTCTCGGAAAACCAGACACCAGTGCCAATTAAACAGGTTCTCAATGACCAGCCAGCCAACAATAGGGAGAGCAGGATTCGTAGGGCGAGGCCGCAAACACAGTTGAGATTACAGGCTCCTTGGCTGATAAAAGATCAAAGATTTTCAAAGCCATGACATAACCTGTTCTTTTTAGCCTCATAATGATCCAGGCCAGTACTGATGGCAAGAAGGTTCTGGAAGCACAGTGCTATGAGCTCAAGTAAAAGAACAATGGTCCCTACGGGTTGAGAAAGAACATAAATTCCATGTTAAGGATGATCAGCAGGAAGGACTCACAATGACGTAATCTGTCCTATGAGTTCCTGTCTTGGAAATATGGATGAGCTATGCCCCGATAAATCCCCCAAACCACTGTCCATTCCGACAGTCTATCTCGTCATATATTTGGGGAAGACTTGTGACTTTTTTTGCCTCTGCTGAAAGGGACCACAGGGCTGCATGCCTATCACTCCATGTTGGTCACACAAGGCTGGCTGCTGTTGCACGCTTTCCGATTGCTGGTGAAAATAACTCCACCGTGGGGTTTGTAGATTAAATGTTAGTAAAAAGGGCATCACGACAAGAATACATATCTATGTGTGAACACGCTGTGATGGGGAAGGCAAGCATTAAGACATTTCACATCCAGGATAAAAGTGGTTCCTGCAAGGAGATGAGCTGGGAGGCCAGCAGCAGGCCCACGGAGATCAGGACACGTAAGTGTGGCCAATCTCACATACCCCCCTGGGGCCACAGGTAAACCTGTCTGAAATCTTGAATAAGAAAGAATAAATGTCCTAAAATCCAGGTGACTTACAGATGAACACCCAAGGCTCCTCCATCCATTCCATTTTGTTATTAATTTTCTCTTATCCTCAGTCCTCACTCCCATCCTCCCTCTACCCGCTCCAGGCAACCCTTATTTTGTGCATCTTTTGGTTTGTACATGTTTTTGCAAATGTATTGCTTCTTCTGTGCACATATTTTTAATGTTTATAAATGATACTGTTGCATCTCACTGCTTCTTACTTTTCTCACTCAGCTATTTTTAAGGTCCAGGTTGGATATTGTCTGTAGTTTGAAACTGCTGTCATACTCCATGGCGGCATCCAAAGAATTTTCCCTGTACATTTTCCCGGTGACAGATATTACTCCACCCCTCCCATCACAACCGCACTGGGTGAGCATCCTCATACACATCCCCTTATGGACTCAGGTGAGAATTTTGTTGGGAACATTTACCTAGACATGGAATTTCTGGGTAGTGAGGCATGCACATACTTCATCTGATGAGTTGTGCCAGGTTGCTCTCCAGGATGGCCACACCAGCAGAGCACTGAGGTCCCCAAATCCCTGCCAACATTTGGCATCACTCACCTTTGCAATTTTTGCTAATCTGATGGGTGCAGAGTGATATCTTATTGTGGCTTTAGTTCGCGTTTCTCTAAAACATCTCTTCACAGGCGTGGTAGACTTTGGGGTCTGCTTCTCTAAAGTGTTTGTTCCCTTTGCTCATTTTTTTTTTTCTATTGGGATTGTCTTTTTGTTGTTGATTTGTGGGAGCTCATTGTACATTCTCGACAATTAATCCTTTGTCGGTTTCGACCATTGCAAATACCTTCTCTCAGCTCCCACACCCACAGTTAGGCCTTTTGCCAACTCCAAAAACAAATCAAGCATATTAAAATACAGAAGAAGGGGAGTAATGGAAGTAAAATGAAATGGGAGGTAAATTGTTAAGGTGAGTTTAAAACGAACAGATGAAAATGAGAAATTGAAAATGATGAGACAAAATATTTATAGAACAAAAAAAACTGAGATTTTTTTTTGTATCTAAAAGTACAAAATAAAAGTAGAAACAGATAAGCAGAGTGTAAGAAAGACCAAGAAGTTAAAATAAATGTTAAGGTAAAAATACTTTTAAAAAGTGTATGAAAAGGAAGCAACTTCATGGTAAAAAGGGGAAATAATGCAGAAGTCAGAGAGGTAAAAATTAAAGGAATAAATTACACTCACAAGTTAGAAACAAAAAAGCAAAGAGGTAAAAGTAAACATGGTAACAGCAGATACTAAGTCAATCCAACTGTACTTCAAGACAGTAAACAAAGCAAGTGGGAATGGAGAGGAAAAGGCTAGAATAATCCAGGTGTAGGCAGACCTGTAAGTCCTCATCAGCCCAGTCCTGCCTTCACGGCCACCTGGAGTGCAGATGCAGCAGGCCAGAGGCAGGAAGGAGCCTTGGCTACCTCTAGATCATGTCAGGGTTTATCCCATCAGCCTGGGGCCACTGAAGAGCCTGACCAGCATCTTTGTATTCAGAGCCACTGCCCGGGCAGTGAGCAGTGGGCAAGTCTGTGCTTGACCTTCACCTGGCTATGGAAACTCTGGGTATCATCTCTGAGCCCCTCGTCCCCACACCCACTCCCTGATGAAACTCCTAGCCTCCTTGGCTTGCTCACTGCAAGGAGAAGCCATAAGTAGGGGTTGAAGGCCACAGGGTCAGGGAAAAATGATGCATTGGGAATCTCTTTGGCAGACAAGGAGACAGCTTGTTCGAGCAAGTTCAATACCACCCAAGAGTGCACCTGGTAACACATCCGTGATTCGCCAGAGATGGCAGAACATGATATTGCCAGAGGGAACAATAACTGTGAGGACTCAGGGACAAGCCCTCTCCAGGAGACCTGCCATACAGACTCAAGCTACTCACCCAGTGGCCACCTGTATCCGAAATGATTTGACTATTTCTGGTGTCAATTACAGGAAAAAAAAAAATTAAACTGACAGGAAATGCAGAGTTCCATCATCCTGTTACAGCACAAGTTAGAAGGCTGAGAAGAAATCCAGATGAGTCATTGGAGAGTGAGAAATATCTGATATCATCTAAAGGCGAAAGTAAGGGATATGAGGGCTGAGTCCTGCCAATTGGAACCCTTCCAATTATATAAAGACAGGTAGTCCCCCAGCTGCTCCCGAAGTTCACTTGAAATTCGGCTTCTTGGCAAGGCAGACCCCTTTTTCCAGAGCAATGGTGCTTCGTGCTGATGTGGCCAGCCAGCCTACACAGTCCGCTTAGCCCATGACCTAGTGGTCCCCAGACTTTGGAATTTCATCTACTAGTTTTTTTTGTTATTGTTTTCAGTTGGTTTTGGAGACTGATGTAAGATTATTGGTATTTTATTTTTCTAAGGAAAACCTTTTCCTAAAACGCCCATCATTTTTTAGAAGAACATTTTCGTACGCCCCAAAAAGAAAGGATGGTCTTTATATAGAATAACTTTGAGTTTCATGAAATGCTCATTATTACACGTTCCTCATTTTGACAGGGTAGTCGGGGAGACTCACTGTGGGCTGACATTAGTGCCCTCTGGGACCTGCCTCGAGTTGAAGTACAATCCCACTGATCACAGTGCTTTGGGAGAACAGGAGAGTGGGCTTGGGGTGGCATCTAGACATGTGCTAGGGTATGATCTGTGCAAAAACAAATTTATCAACTGTCACTCAAACCTGATGCTCCTCCTGAACTCCCAGCTGGTGGCTCACCTTCCTCTCTGGTCCTGATGTCCTGTCTCCTTTACCAGTGATTCCCAAGTCACCACATTAGCATCCTATGGTCCAGAGCTTTTCAAACTGTAGACCCCCAGGTCCTGCTACCACAGGTCTGGTGCAATAGCTCCAAGATGGGGTCTTGGGGTCGTCCAGATTTAGATGCCTCGGCCTTGTGCCCTCCACTGCTTGGCCCTATGAAATGACTGACAGAAGCCATCCGCACTGAATCGTGCAAAGCAGAGCTGAGAACAGGGACAGAACGCCAGGGAACCGAGAACGAACGGCAGCACCTAGGCCACTAAGTGAAAGCACTGCTGGCTGCAGGCTGTGCCTAAGCCAGGACAACAGTGGCCAGGAGTGTGGAGGTGGGTGACTGTGCAAGTCTCCCAAGTTCACAGCCAAAGTGAAATGCTGGGCTGGGAGGGGACACTCAGGGCAGGAGAACATGAGCACCATCTATACATTCATAACAGTCACGTCGTGAGAAAGCCCCTTTTGGATACTGCTCGGGCCTTTCACCACTGCTCTGGCCTCTGCAACCTCTCGCCACTCTGTCACGCTCGTCACCCTACCTCTGTGCGGGTCCACTTATCCAGGCGCCCATCGTCAAACTTCTCCACACCTATCCCTGTGCCACGCATACAGCCCAGGTGCTTGACTACCAATTGCTGAGTGGCCAACAAGACCACTGGCTGGCCCAGGAGACTCCTTGTGATGGCGCTGTCCAACCCTCAGGAAGACAAGCTGCAGGGAAGAACCAGCAGGGCATGAATCGCCAGCACAGAGAGCTGCCATCTCGGGGTCCATGGGACCCACCACCTCCACTAAATCCTCCAGCACAAACCCCACCTCTCACCAGACATCTGGCTTCAGAAAGAAGACTCTGCAATGTTGGAAGATCTCACTAATAATATTTGAAAAACTGTGTGGAGACTTAGGGGACTAATTCTGGTGGAACTACTTGAGGTTGAGGTCCTGCGAACTGCTAGGCAGTCAGGCCCTGCTGGCCATGGGCCCTCTCAGCCAGGCAGAGATGTCAGTCCTGACGAGGTGGTGTGGTTCTTCAGACACACGTAAAGGCGGTGACTTCGCAGCGGCAGGCCTGACAGTAAAGGGCCCTCTCCGCTCACTATGGGATGCAAACTAACCTAGTACAAAGCCAAAGCTCAACCTGAGTGGGGCAGGGGGCCTGCGAGAGGTGAGTGCAGGGGCAGATGTGCTCAGGATCAGGCACGCACAGGTAGAGGTGGCCAGCGACACCGTGTTCCCTGCAGTCTGCACGCCAGACCATTAGTTTGGTCTCTCATTTTGGATCTGCAGTCTCACGCAGAGGGATGGATCCTACACCCTGTCCTCCTTCCACCCCAAGAGAAGCTTATGAAGACCAGCCCTGGCCCTCAATTTGACTTCTTCTGACTTCGCTACAAGAAGATCCCACCAGAAGCTGGCAAGAATCAGCAAGTCTTTGGGACCGCATTTAAACAACGTCCTATGGTTGCTCTGGTAAGGTCTTGCGGGCATCTGGTCACATCACCTTGCTTGATGGGGCTTCCCTTGTCTGTGTGACCCCAGAAGGTGCTGTATGCCACAGCTGTCAGACTCTCACTCGGAAGAATTAAGTGGACCATCTTAAAATACAGACCACGAGAACCAGGATGGGAGGGAATACATTTACTTTTAGGTATAAAGGTTTACTATCAACAAGTTATCACTATTATTTACATGTTTACAAAATGGAAATAAAAATGACAAACGTTTGGTGCCAAAAGTGGTACATCCAAACTAAGATCAGTACAAAAATAAATTTTCAAGCTATGTGTTTTTAAAATAAATGACATTGAAACAGGAAGGGGAAAGAAACTGGGGACGGTCATGAGCTGAAACGCAAACACCACAGCAAAGAAGCCTGGGGCAGCAATGAAACCAGTGCCGGCTGGAAGCGCTGCCCCGCAGGTCGTCACAAGAACCCAGCAAACAAAAACAAACACACGAGCTATGTTCCTGAGCTACAGAAGTGGAGAACCTCTCAACTGTTGTGAATTCCCACTACAGAGGGTCCCCGATGGGGCTGAACTTCCACTAGTGCTCAGCTGGTGGCCTCAGGATACGGCATCGTCCGGGGAGAAAGCTAAGCCCACTTGTGAAATAAGAAACCCTTTGCGAATGAAGAACAGTGTGCATGAGTCCTCTCTGCTGATCATCAAGCAAGTCTTCTGGCCACAGATAAACAGGGACGTGGGCAGAGGGAAAACAGAAACTGCTTGGTTTGGGAGCCCCTGTGCCCACCACGCACACCCCTCAGTGATTTTGGCAGAAATCACAGTGTTGCCGGGGTCTCATCCCTTCATAGATAGATGCACGCTTACGCACACCTGGAAGCGGACTTCACTGATCGACTCAGCCGAGGCCCTGCCAGGGAAAGCAAAGCCAGCCCGCAATCGCTCTGCCCACCCCACATGGTGCTTCATCCTCAGTGGATGACTCTCCTCCTCGTTCCCCATAAAGCTGGGCCGGGCCTGTGTGCCTGCCGGAAGTGGCGTGCTAGGTCGGTGAGGGTGCCGAGTGAGCAAAGAGCAAGGACCAGCCAACTTCCGCTCTGCCCGGGGGCAGAGCAGCAGGATGCCTGCCCACGCACAAACGCCTCTGGGATCCCAGCAAGGAATGCAAACGCTGAGGGGAGTGGGAAGAAGGGGCTAAGGAACGGGCTGCGGCCCATGTCAGAGCAGCTGAAGGTTCCACACGAGCCAGTGCCAGCTCGCGCTCCCACCAGGGCTGGGGGGCAGCAGCATGGAGCACAGGGCACCAAGCAGCCCCTGCAGCTGCAGCCCAGCTCCGCTCACTGGTCTTGGACTTTGGCCCTTTTGGCTTTTAGGGACAGGTGCTGCAAGAGAAGAGAAAACATCATAACTGGAGTTGGTTAGACAAAGAAACCAGACTTGAACGCAATTCCCATATGAATGACCAAATCAAAGCTTCCATCCGGTCTACAGCGTCTCTGTAAATGCTGTGCCCCTCAGGTAATGGTCTACAGGGAAAAAGCCCAGGTGACCAACCAAGGAAATGGGCCCGCGGTAAGCCATAAGCCACAGTAGCCCGAGGCCCAGCCCGTCAAGACCCAACCCCGTCACATGGGGCTCTGTGAGAAGCTGTCAACAAGACACTGCTCTCCCTCTGCCCCAGCCCACGGACAGCACTGCAGCCAAACACCTGTGCTCAGGGGGCTGGGCTCAGCCGGGCTGGACATCACCTCAAGTTTCTATGCGTTTCTTGAGGATGGTCAAGCAAAAGTAGCCACCCCTTAGGAACGAGGAGATTCATCATTTCACCGAGCGTCTCAGCATGCAGGTGCCTTTGCTCATGGCCCCGGCCCTCACGGAATCCCTTGCGAGTGCCAGTTGGGGGAAAGAATACCTCCTAGTGACACATTTTTCTTTCAGAAATGTCACTCTCTGCCAGTATAAATAACATTATAATCACGGGCATCAGATAACAGGACTGTGGGAGACAACCATTCTTTAAAGTAAGGCCGAAGTGCTAGAAATACTAAAAGGTGCATGAATGGCAGAGTATGTGAATATAAGCTTTTCATACAGGACTTCTGTTCATCAACTGCGGTGCTCCCTTAATAATCATAGACAACCAAGAAACACCTAAGGCTCGCTGCCCTAACACGTGCTGGAACGCTTGCATGAGGAATTCCGGCCCTGACTGCCCGTGGAGCAGGCCTGCCGATCCCCACTTCTTAGCACGCCCACAGGCCTCGAGACAGCAACCTCCGTGGCTGACAGAGAACTGCAGGCCCTCAAAGAACACAGGGTGCAGAAGAAGACACAATATACCACCAAGCATGACATAAGAGATGACAGAGTGGACAGGACATGAGTCTAAACGAGCTGTAAGAGGTCACTTTCTAAGTGCTGACGCCTGAGAAAGGACAGTACAGGTTCTTGCAAAGGCCCTGGTTAGGAGGGGTTTCCCCACATTCCGAAGATATCTCTGAGAAACAGGAAGAAAAGTTTAAGAACTGAAAGGCAAATCTCTGAAAAGGTCACCTTGTTCTCCTCCACAGCTGTGAGTCTTGCTGAATTTCCCTAAATTCTTTCCTCGCTGTACTTCACCTGATGTGACCCCTACAACTGATGTTAGACACCCACAGCCTAAGCTTGGGAATGGGTGAGGAAGGCATCATAACCATTTTTGGTGTTCATTTCTGGGAAGAATGTTGAGTATAAACAAAGCCAACTATGGACCATTTCAGGCCTCTTTATAGGATGAGAGCGACACTGAAAAACAACAGTAATGGAAAGTCATCAAAGGCGCCAGAAATAGACCCGGGGATGATCTGTGGGCCCTGAACAGTCATGAGGTGCTACACTGTGTTCAACAAAAAACCAGCTAGTATACATGGGCAGTCACTGGAGATCTGCGGGGCTCTTGGCGAAATCAGTTCATTTTGGACCGGTTAATAGAAGTACCTTTGGACTGTTTAGCCAAGTAGGGGCTAAGGTTCTTGGGGAATTCCAGGGCCCCCGCCTGCATAATGAAGGTGTTCTACCAGGTGATTTCTAAAGTCCTCTAAAAAACATCCTGATCACAGGCAGTGATCAGACTGGAGCTGATGAGCTGAAAACTAGGTATTTGGAAAGAAGAAGCAAATGCAGAAATTTGGAGCTGTCATTTTCTTCAAACTTCTGGGGCTATTTGCTGTTTAACTTTGTGAGTTTGACCTAAAGAAACTGTCATTTTGAGCTGAGAAAGGTAAATGACTCAGATTCTAGGTTAATTCTATTCCCCGAGAGTCTAAATGAACCCAAGACAACTCTGGGCTTCTCCTTCTCTAACTGCTTGCATCTGATTACTTTAACAACCACTTTTACAATAGCACCGGTCTTCTCAACACCTAGTTTGCTTCTCTCGGACTTGGGAAGTCTGCAGATTTCCACCTGAGAGGTTTTGAAGGAAAAGATTTTCTTTCACTTTAGGTTTATTCTTATCGGCCCAACACAGCAGAGACAACACACTCTGCATTTTTATCGGTCCTTGCAGCTGATTTCATTTCCAGCTGAAATATCTGTATGAGGATATGTGAAGAACTATATAGGTGTGAAATGTTTTTTGTTTGATTAGATAAGATTTAAATATTATAAGATTTAAAAAGGGCAATTGCCCTTGACATTGCTGAGGCGGGGAGGGATGAGAAGATTGTCCTACTTATAAGGTCACAACTCAGATGTTTCCAGGAGCTGAATGAGTGAAAGAAAAAGGTGAAGTAGGTCCACAGCGCATGGAGAATGTCAATCCTCCCTCAGTCCCTACTGATTGCTGCCAAGCAGAAACTTAGGCCCAGTGTCAGCAGATTCAAGAGAAACCTGAAGCCTATATTTAATGTGAAATCTCTCAATTTTTAAATGCACCAATCAATCTTAATTTTGGTTTGAAAATATTTCAGTCTGGTTATGACCCTGATGATGTTACAGGTTTTGGACTTTCCCTTCTGTGGTAAGTAATGGTAAAACTAGATAAAATATCTGAAGCAACTGTTTTCAGGCATTGGGCAATATATAGCAGAGGGCTGCAATCCTTGAGAGAAAGGAAATACTCAAGGTGAGCTCTATATTCATCCCAGATCTCTGCCTGGCTCTCCAAAGAGAGCTTGGAAGTAAATCCTAAACAGAGAACAACAGTATTGCTAGGCAGAGGAAACAGATCAGCATTCCGGGTGCCTGAGACAGCTGGAATTCTCAGGAAAGGTCATAAGAAAGAAGCAGTTCCAGAAATCCACAGAGGGCTACCCTTAAGTCTCTGGCTGAATACTAAGCTGCACACGTGTAGGCCAAGACTCCATAAGGCCGGCAGAGAAAAGTGACTGGCGGTTGTGAGCCGATATGTAGATTCTGAAGGTCTGCACAGTACTGGAGACACCAGAACTCTAGCCAGCTAGAGAGCAAAGACCTCATTGAACACCCTACGCATTCATATGAGAGATCAAAAAGGTCATGATGTCTTAGGCGTATGGCTACTCTAGCTCTGCCCTATTAAAAACTAAAATCAAACTTCAGTGAAATTAAACTAATCCGCCATTATTAACTGTCTAGGAGAAAAAATCTCAACGTTCTCTAAAGAAAAAGACAATAAAATCCATACTCTCCACAACACAGCATTTATACTATCCAACATAAACAACAAATTACTAGACAAGAGAAGCAGAAACATGAGACCCATAAAGAGGAAAAAACAAAAGATAAAGTAGACTAAAAAATGCCTGAGATGTGCAATTAGTAGACAAGCCCTTTAAAACAGCTAATATAAAACAAGTTCAAAGATTTAAAGAAAAAGATGGACACGACGAGTAAATACAAGGAGACTAAACAGAGAAATAATAAATTAAAGAAGAACCGAAGGAAAGTACAACAATGGAAAACACAAATAAAATATTCTCTGGATGGGCTTAATATCAAATTGGACACTGCGGAAGAATTAACCAGTGAACTCAAAGACAGGTATGAGAAACTATCTAAATTGAAGCACAGGAAAAAAAGACCAGAGCCTCAGTGACATGTAGGACAATATCAAATGCTTGAACATGTAAGTAACTAGAGTTCCAGAAAGAGAACAGAAATACTTAAGCAGAAAATTTTTTTTTTTCAAATAATGATCCTAAATTCACCAAATGTGATAAAAAGAAACATCAGCCCACAGATCCAATAAGCTCAAAGAACCCCAAACAGGAAAAACACAAAGAAAAGCACATAATACAGGTTAATCTGCTGAAAAAAAAAAATAAAGACAAAAATCTTAAAAGCAGCCACAAAAGAAAAAAGACACATTACATACAGAGGAGCAACAATAAAAATTACCGCTGGCTTCTCACAGACACAATTCCAACCAGATGGCGATGGAATAAACTCTTTAAAGTGCTAAAATGCAAAAACCAACCAAACAAAGACCTTTCAACCTAGAATTTCGTGTACAGAAAATATACTTTTCAAAAACGAAGATGAAATAAAGATTTTCAGATAAATGAATGCTGAGAGGATAGAGACTGGGATCTACACAGAGGGATGAAGATGACAGAAATGACAGACAGTGGGAAATAGAAATTATTTTTTTGTTGCTTCTCAGTTTCTTTAAAAGACGACTGTTTAAAACAAAAACAATTATTGTGGAAATAAAATATATGTAGAAATAAAATGTAGAAGTAAAATATGATATATGTAGAAATAAAATATGTAGAAAGAGTAATACATACAACATACATAGAAATAAGCCATATGTAGAAATAACATATTAACAAACATATACATAATAACATATGTAGAAATAAAATAAATGACAGCAAAAAAACAAAGAATGGGATGGGGGAAATGAAATATACTGTTGTACGTTTCTTACATTATAAGCTAAGTAGTGTGACACCAATTCAAGGTTGATTGTCATGAGTTAAGGATGCATATATCATCCCTAGAGCAGCCACAAAAAATAAACCAAGACGTATAAAAAGCCACCAGAAGAGACACTATGGAGTACTAAACAATACGTGATTAATTCAAAAGCAGACAGTAAAAAGGGGGAAAAAAGGAGCAAAGACTAAATTGGACAAACAGGTAGCAAAGAGCAAGATGATAGACTTAAATCTAACCATATCAATAATTCATGAAATGTAACTGGACTAAACACTCCAATGAAAAACACACTGCAGACCAAACAGAATGAGGCTTTGGGCTCTATTTAGCCAAGAAGTTTGTGAACTCTGATTTACTTGCCAGCCTTCCAAATATTATAACCACCGTTCAGTTAAAAACCTTGCTAGAAGAATGTATGTCCTTTTCTTTTTTTGAAACAAATGGACCACTCTTTTGTAAAAATGAAGAACATAAAACTATGGCTGTCCTACCAGGGTCACCGCCCTTACGGCCCTTCAGCTGGGCCTGCTGTGGAAGGTGAGAGTGTACACAGGGCGATGCTGGTGCTCAGCATCACCTGCCACTGGGTTTAAAGCACCCTGGGTTCAAGCTTGCACACCTGTTCATGGCCTTCCAAGGCCAGCCCATCAGAGAATATGTGTGCCACTCCTTGTGACCATGGTCCAAAATGTGACATAATTTCTTTGGAAGTGGTTTAAAAGAGCAGAGAAAGAAAGAGCTGAAGATAGTCTCTTTTTTGTCTTATGGGTTGGAGGGATTTATTTTTCAATGTACTCCACTGTGAGCAAATGGTATAGTGCTTTTACCCAGAACGGTCTGGGGGTATGGTAATGGCGATGCACTGCTGAGAGGCACAAATTTCAGCACTGAACTGGAGAATAAATGCACATTTTAGATTACAAAGAAGCAGGCTAACAGGCAGTTTTGGGAAATGGGCTCTGTTCATTCCTACCGTTCCTTGTTGATAAAAGTGTGGAGCCAGCTCCAGTAGCCAAGCAGATTCAATAGCTGTCACATCTCTCATATAATACTTGGAGGTTTGTATAACTTCATTGTAGATAACCCTGAAACAAGAAACATGAGCTAGTTTCCTGTATCTTATGAGTCAAGAACCGCAACAAGTAGAGATGATGTTTTTTCCCTTTCCCTTTAATAGGTGTCTATTCTGTGTGCCAGGTACTATAATAAATACACTGATGTTGCCCACTTAAGCCTCATGACCTGAGTGGTGGATGAGTGTGTCCGCTTCACAGGGGCGACACTAAGTCCTATGTGACTTCCAGAACACCTCACTTCTCAGCACAGGACCTTTCTGGATCCTTAGTCTGCATTTACAGAACTCTAAACAGAGCCCGATGACTTTATTATAAAATGCAGAAACAGAAGCAAAGGTTTGCCTGATTCTAAAAGCAGCTGGGAATTAACTGTAAAGAGACACAAGGAAACTTTCTAGAGTGATGAAAATATTCTGTATCTTATTTGGAGTTTGGGTTACATGGGTGTGTACACAATTGTCACAATATTCTTTCACCACATATAAATTATACCTCCATTTATGAGGGAAAGAAAAAGGTTTGACTAAGGCTGAGGTAACAGACATGAAAAAGCCAAGAAGATAATTTCAAATCCCCAGATATTAGATATGCAGCGATACTATAGATATTAGTTCCTGAGATATCTGAAGTGCTGATTCACAGCTTCCCCCACAACTATACGCACACAAGCTACACCATCGCTCTCCTCCCCTCAAAAACCAGTAAATGAGTCAGTTGATGAAGGTCAGACCCAGTGAAAGTGGGGCCTTCTGCAGAGAGGCAGGCTGTGTGTGTGTGCGCACGTGTGTGAGCACTTGTGTGTGTGTGCATGTGGTGGAGGTTCTTCACCGCCTTAGTATAAACCTGCTTCAGGACTGGCTCTATTTCCACCATCTTTTCTTTGCCTGTCAGGGCTTCCTGGGAATGAAATAGGAAAAAAAAAAAAGCCTTTTCTTTTAAGCAACTCTCACATTTAATCACCCAAAAGTCAGCAAACCCTTTAAAAAGGATCCAGAACCAATGCATGGCTTCCCTTTTCAACTTGCCCTGAACACTAATGGCCATCAGGTAACATTTCTAAACGCAGAAATGTCCAAGTCTCCTTCCAGCTAAGAAGCTTCTAGATCTGGATTGGTTACAGGATAAAGTCTAATTCCTTGGATAGGGGAAGAAATCTCAAACTCTATTATACCTGAAAGGCTTGTTAAAAAAACAGCTGGCTAGGTCCCAACCCCAGGTTCTGATTCAGTAGGGCAGGGCCCAAGGATCTGCATTTCTAACAAGCTTCCAGGGAATGCAGATGCTAGTCTGGGACCACGCTTTGAAAACCATTCATCTCAAGTACCAGGTATGTTACAGTGGACCTTTCTGCCTCTAATTCTATCTATCATTATCTCCCCACCCCCTCTCCACATATGCCCCACTCTCTTTCCAAGGGCTTCTCCATCTATCTGTGCTTAAGAACAAGTTGTTTTTAAAACTTCTGGTCCTCCATAGGTCAATATTTTTGTAAAATACAATATAAATGAATTACCAAAAGAATGAAATTTTTTAAAAAGGCACACAAAATATGAGCCCAAATATTTTATTATCGAATTGGGCGGACATAAACTTAACCTATGAAAAGGTATAACTGCCCACTCTCCACTTCTGTGCTTATGCCTTCCTTCCCAGGCAGTTACGACTGGCGCCGTTTCGCACCTCGCCCTCTGGGTAGCCCCGGGCTCACCACACCATGAGTCCCCGTTTCCCAAAGACATGAGGTTCTTTTACCTTCCCGCGGCTTTGCCCCTGCCACTTTCTCAGTCTCTATACCTTTTATGTACTTTTCTGCCTGAAAACTCCTGTTTCCACGTCTAGATGTCATCTTCTCCAAGAAGCCAGCCCTGACTCACTTTGGCACACAAGGTGCCAACTTCAGCCCGTTAGACACCCATCGATCAAAAAGCCCCTCTTCCCAGGTACCGGAATCTGTTTGCGTCTGCTGTCCATCAGGACTATGGGCTGGGATCTCCATTCATCACAAAGCCATGCCCAGCACAAGCTTTAGTATCTATATCATGGGTAAAACTGAATGTTTGCTGAATGGATGAGTGGACAGAGGAACGTCACCATTTGCTTAAGGAGAGCTTAGATAGAGCAGAAATTCTATAAACGACTCACTACAACAAAGTCAACGAAAGTGTACCGGACGCCTGTATTCCAGCTCTTGTGCCAGGCAAATAGGGACCCAGAGATGAACAAGAACTAAGGCTTTTCCTTCGACACAGGTACTAAGCTAAGGAGCCGAAGGGTGGCTTACCAGCGAGGCGGCTTCTCTGCATAGAGGACTGACGCAGGGTGGATGTGGAGTTCATGATCATCACGGATGGTCCTTGTAAAACAGAAGAATTTTATCTGAAGTTCATTTTAAATACTTCATTTTAAATAGTTCATTTTAAAGACTTTCCCACAGACGTGTTTAATATTATTAAAAATACATGCAGATTGTACTTTGCACGAACAAAACTATTTTCTCCATCTTCTCTTGTGCCTTTTATGAACCCCTCCCCCGCTATCACCTCAGAAGTCAAGAATAAATCATGCAAACAAGGAAAGAAAAGAAACAGGTGGACATTGAGAAAAAAAAATTTAGAAATATGTTGCTCTGCCAGTGTTTATGTTTATCTTCTGTTAGGTTTTCTTTCAAAATAACTTCCTTGGGAACAGAAATAATACAAACGATTATTTCTATACTTTCCCATTAAACGAAGTTAAATACTAAAGAAAAAGACTATGGAAGAGATAATAGAGGAAAAAAAGAAAGCTCAGTACTGGACTATTCATTTCTCTGAGATAATATTTCAAATTCCAACTCAGATTTGATTCAATTTAATTCAAAAAATATTTACTGAGCACGCAACTATCAGTAAGATCAAATCACAAAAGAACATTCATAGATTAGGATGTCACTGCCTAAATCATGATTACGGTATCTTTGCAGGTGCCTGGGATCTGTATGTCAGGGATGTGCTTCGAGCGCTGTGACCAACCTCATCTCTGGCACTGTGATAAAGCCAGCGCCCTGGGGTCTGGGATGTCCTACCAGGTGGTCTGAGCTGATGGACGATGAACTTTGTCTGAAAGAGACTCACTGACTCTGAAGCCTGTTATGTAGCCCATATTTTTCTTGAAGACACTGGAGAAAGAATTTTTTAAACGCTAGTAGAAATTGCTAATTAACACTGTTGAGGAGAGTAGGGCAATCAAAGTGACAACAAAATAACAGTCCTCACTGGAGAAGATCACAGGCCTCTCCAGAGCGGCCTCAAAAATGGACAACGCAGTGTTGGGAAGGGGGAGCGCATGTAACAGGCAACAGAATCATGATAGTGATAGGACAGAATATACTTAGCCTGGAGTAACAAATAGAACGTACTAGAGATAAATGTAAAGTACTATACTTAGGTTCAAATAGTCACCTACTAGGATACCAGATGGAGGATGCCAAGAAAACAAACAAAAAAGCTCAGTGCTTTTTAGCAAAGCCCAGTGTCTGGGGCAGGGGACATCACTTGTTAGCAAAGCCCAGTGTCTGGGGCAGGGGACATCACTTGTTAGCAAAGCCCAGTGTCTGGGGCAGGGGACATCACAGTTGATCTCAAGGTAATAGGGCTATCCCGTTTTCTGAGAGGAAAAAGCTAATGACAAAATAATATGTGAAGGAAATCCAAAGAAAAGCTGGGGAGAAAGCCTTCTGATTGCTCCCTTATTAAAGAACAGATCATATGATCACTGCACTACAGTGAAGTTATGAGACTAAAATGAGTTGAGAGAAAAGACAGACTAAAAGTAACAATTCAAAGAATGATTTAGTTTGGAGAAAAGAAACCTGCATTAGCTTTTACTGTATTTTAAAATACTAAAGGCTGTTAGGAGGGCACCAGTCAGCAGTGATTTTTCTATGCCTAGGAAATGGAACAGGAAGAAAACAGCTGTGGTCTGCAGTGGGAGGCAGATCCAGCAAGTTAAGAAACACTTGTCAACATCTGAACATACCAAATGGTGGCCACGATGTATCAGGGTAGGTGGTGGCTTCAACCCTGCAGATCTCTATAAGCATAATGAACTATCCAACAGCAAAATTAACTTCTCTAGGAAAGATCATCTTTAATGGTTCCTTCCAGTCCTATTAGTCTATTATTAGAATGGAAATATTACCAGCTTCCAGACTCGTAATTGCCATCCTTCTACAACATGTGGATGGGCTGAATATTTGAGAATCATTTCCATAAAGCTAAGATACTCTGCTTAAAGCTATACAGTTCAACTCAACTCATCTTTGAATGGAGGCACAATATAAATAAGGGAAAATTATTTAATTTTTCTCCTTTCCCTGCACATCAGCTTTCTATGGGGTTTGTATCATTTTTAAGATTTCTCCTTTAATAAGTGACTTCACAAAGTATTCTGTTTACCTATAAGCTCCAGTAGAATGAAACCTCGCTGCATTTGCAAAGAATCCCGAAATGATGCACCTCAGAACCGGATCTGGATCACCTACACGAGACAGAACAGAGTGACAAATGAGATCCTCGCCTGCCGTATGCTCTGTGTGCTCAGGCCTGTGCTGAGAGGCCCTAGCCCAGGCTTTTTCGAGCTGTTTGGGCCCCAGCCCCATGCTTCCCAGTGCTGGGTGCCTGCCCTGGTACCATCTGTGGATGTCTCCACCCTCCCACAATGGCTGCTGAGAGTAACAAGCTGGACTGTTTCTTTAACTTAGGAGCCCCAACATCCCTCCAGCCACAGATGCCTAGACCAGGGCCAGGCACCAGAATCTGAGAGCACTCCACTGGCTGGCTGGTGACCTCAGGAACTCCTTTTTAGGTGAGCATATTGTGGGAATGATGTTCCTTCCATAGACACAAACTGGACACCACGAAGTTATTCCTGTGTTTATAAGCTGCTGTATAATTCTTCAACATTTTCAAATATTCCATTTTAATTGGTGTCTGTATTGCTACAGCAAACATCTTCCAAGGATAAAGACTCCCCACGTATTACATGATTTCCACAAAATAGATTCCAAATTACTGCGCAAAGGATAGGGTCATTTATATGGTTTATGACATCCCACGTTCCATTTCTATGATTTACTCTTTTTTACACTTTAACTCACTGAAATCAGGATAGCATTTTATAATCATAATTGGCAGCATTTTCTTCTTTCTTAGTGGTACACAGAATAATGGTGCGTCTTACACGTGATGGCATTTTAGACTTAATGAAATATAATTTGTTGGTAATTAAGTTCCCAAAAAGTGGTATAATTTACAAAGCCATCAAAAATGTATGAGAATGTCAGTTGTACTGCATTCTCATCAGCAATGTTTTGGCAAAAAGATACCTTTCTTTCATTGAACATTTATTAATTCCTCTTGTATTTCTTCTTTTGTGAATTCTCTGTTCTATTCTTTTCCCATTTATCAATTTGGAAACTCGTCATTTTTCTTAATATGTTAAATGAACTCATTCTATAATAAAGTTTTTAATTCTTTATCTTGTCGGACAAAAATATTTTTCACTATTTGCTTTTTTTTAATCATTTGCTTGACGTTTTGTGCTAGATATTTTAAGTTTACAAGTAATTTACTGAGTCTCCATGATTTTCTCTATTGTTCTTACCACAGAATTGACAAATCTCAAATCTACACTTCTAACCACGATCTGACCCAAGATTCAGTCCCTTCTTTCTAACTGATGAGAAATTTCCATGTAGAACAAAAGGGATGAAAATTAATTCTTGGAGAGCAGGGTTGGAGGAAATCTTATATATTACAGTGGTTGTGGCTCTCCAAAGTTCATCCTTACCTTACAAAATCTTATGTCTTAGTATTTAACGTCTCTCGTTAGGAAGAATTTAAATTTAATGTAACTCTTCTCCTGGGCGAGGGGATGATAATGAAAAACAGGTTAAGTAACACAGATGTTTTAAGGTTGTCATCTATCTGCTAGATGACAGGCACTAAGTCAGCTTCCCCCAAATAGCTTCCCTGTAAGTTTCCTGTTTCTATCAATGACACCAACTTCACCTAATCACCCAGGTTTCAACTCTTCCCTCTCTTGTGAGCTTATTCATTCGCCAGTATCCTCCGAGCATCTAACAGGCTCCCACTCCAAGTACTTGTCTCCACAGTCGTCCCTGCCTAGGATGCTCTTTGCCACTGTTTTCTAATTCAACAGATTCGCTCCACTGGACTTTCGCCACCACTCAAGACCGACTGTGAGACCTCCCAGGCCAGCCCCGACTGGACTCCTTCCCTGCATTCCTACATCTGCCATTGTTGTTTGCCATGATCACTGAGGTGTCTACTCTCGTAACTTCTAAGAGAACTGATAATCTTACTGCAGTGGTTTGTCTATCTGTGTGAATCTCCCCGTTCACTGCACTGTTTCCTGAGAGTAAGAACCATGTCTTTGTCATTTTGTAATCACTTGCTCTTACTATAAAGGCAAAACAAGGCTCTAGAATAAAACTGACTAGGTTCAAGTTCTACCATACACTCACTGTGTGACCTCCAGCAAGTTACTCTTTATCTCTTAGTCTCATCTATAAAATGGGAATAACAACAGTACATATTTCACTGGCTTGTGTGTACATTAAATTAATTAATAAATGAAAACACTCAGAACACTGCCTGGCCGATTATCAGCACTTAAAAAATGTTAGCAAGTACTAGTGGTGCTGAGAGTGCCAGAGTGCCTGGTACCCAGCAGGTATCCAAAAGACAAATGAATGAATGACCAGCTGTGTCACCGCCTCACAAGTGTAGGCTCTGAGCTACACAGATCTGGCTTTGCTGATAGCCAGCTGTGCTGTCCTGAACTCTCTCTAGGACTTGACAACTCATCTGTAAAATAAGGATAATATCACCTACACCGCATAGAATGGGAGATTAGGTGAGAGAAGATTTGTGGACCCCCTGTCATGGTATAACCTAGTGTGTCCTCAATAGTGGTCACTGCTATAAGCCAGAGACCAGGCCTTATACAGCACTTCTGTCTTATACAGATAACAGCCTAAGCTAAATATACAGCACTTGCTTCAATAATACCTGTATTTGAAAGTAAAATGTAATTTATATGCAATAGCTATAAATATTGTCCACTTAAATGTCATTTTTCTTGCAAAGCCTACATGGAAAATTAACTATATAATGCCCAATGATCTGAATGGTAATCATTCTTATGTGTTGATAGGAAAATTTTTTTAGTAAGAACAGCCCTGAGAAATAAAAATGGACCTCCATGGAAAAAATAGGCTACTTTTATACGTAGCTTTTTGTAGACAGACAGGTACAGAGCATACTGATACCAGCCCAGCATGGGAACTCTAAGAATGCAATTAAACAAAGCAAACAACAGGACGTCACCAGTTGTAGCAGTTTATTCTTACCTTCGCTAGATTTCTTGGGCACTTGAAACTTGACAAGAAGCTTTTTCAATTGTTCTCTTACTGTTGCAGCTCTGACGAGACCCTTGTAATTCAGGAAATGTTCCTGACACCATCGAGAGTTCTTATTATGCTACAGAACAATCCAGACACAGGAAGAGTGAGAGAAACACAGAAATGATCTTGCCTGTGGTGACACTGTGAAGATCATTACTTTCTGTCCCTCCATTTGCTTACTCAATGGGACCAAGATCTTCAAATCATAACTGGTCCTTTTTTGTCCCATCTCTCTCAACAGATGTTGAGAAAGAGATGCTGGCATGCTCTCCATCTGACTGCTCTTTGATGTCACTCTCTGCCTAAAGAGCAAATGAGAACTTAATGACAAGCGGAGCTGTTTTCAACCTTAAATAGCTACAGGAGTGGCAAACCACCAGCCAGCGCTACTTCCCTGCGGTTCTTTGTAAATTGACCCTCCTTCCAGGGCGGGCTTGAGTTTACCACTCTATTCGACTATAGGCAAGCAATATGACACTTGCCGATTTAGAAATAATTTGCAAATTACTATTATTTATCCCCAAAGTATGATTTTTCTGTCCACAGTGCTTAATTTTGTTCTATATCCTTAAGTATGATCATTATGCCTTAGATTAATTATTGCTAAGGGAATAATTGTACTTCTGAATTGATATTCTAAGCCAGGGTGGAAAGTGTTTTGAAGAGAAAATGTAAATCACAGGGGACTTTCCCAGAAGGCAACCACAGAATAATGCAGCGTGGACCTGTACCTGCATTCACTAGTAGAGGAAGCTCAGTCTGGAGATGTTATACTGTGCTTATATAAACGAATTTCAACTGATTTAATCCATAATTAGTAATCTCAATAAGAGATGAGGTTTTTCTGAAAACTGTTCATTAACTGTATAATCGCCCTTCAAATCTCTGGAAAAACAAAAATTTAGTATTTCTCCTCTTCTAAGAAAATACTTAAGAAATGAATAATGAAAATCTGAAATATCTCCTTTCCCCTTATATCCTTTCCTTTACATGAGGAGTTTGTTTTCATTGTCTGTAAATTCTTCAGATCTTTCCTTTTAGCAATTTTTAGTGGTAACTTTAAGCTGTATTATTTGCTCTTGTTTTACAGAATATTAAAAAAAGTAAAAATTAATGTTACCTATGGCTAAATATGGCTAGCGTATGTGAATATATATATGGATCCTTACCTAAATGTCTTCTCACAGCTTGTCTGGCAGCTAGTCTGGTGGCTATGTGCAGTCTCAAACTCATATAGACAGCTTTGAAGAGTCTACCAAACACTACAAGTTACTCTCGGCCTCATTTATTTGCAGGAAATAGAACAGAACTTCCTATTTGAATGTCAGACAGTGTCGTCCGGCAACACTTCATGGATGTGAGACGCAGTGATGAGAGAAGGGGCTGAGGAAGGCCGAGCCACTGGCTGCTGCTAGTGGACCACATCGCTAAGCAAAGAAAAGCGACAAACGAATCCTATGTTCTTCTAGGCAAAACTGCACCACAAACTCAGGCAGGAGGCCAAATGCATGGATTAGAAGTACTGAGAATAATCTAATAGAAAAATAAATAAGTCTCTTGGCCATTCCTTTATAAATTGAATTTCTGGAATCCTCGCACCTAGAGTGAATGGGTGTGTGGGTGGGGACCTTTTGAGTAGCAGCTGTGCTTACTTTGATAAATGCTTCATACACATTGAGCATAGTGAGATGATCACCCTCTTCCACAGCAAATTTTCGGTGCGCTCGAATCTGGAAAGAATAAGCAATGTTTACAAGCTGACTCCTGTGAGCCTCTTGTAATGAGAAGTAACATTACACAATGAATAGCTCATGGCTGGCAGAGCCAGAAAGACCTGGTTTGCACCATTCTAGCTCTGCCATTTCCTGAAAGACCTCGAATTGGTTACTTAACCTTTCTTAGCCTCAATTTCCTTAATATTCCTTGTCAGGATATTAAGCCTACTTATTGAGATTGCTGTGGGATTAAGATAATTCACTATAAAGTACCTGGCACAGTCCTTGGATAAATGTTAGTGTTCTTGTCTCTCTCCTCCTCTATCCCGTAAGCTCTAGGAGGGCAGGGGAACAACTGCCTGGCACATGGCAGACACTCCATGTTCCTGGGCTACCGCTCGGACCCCATCCCTAAAGATCTTGGCCAATGCCATCTGCTCCTATGGAGTCAAGGAGCAGCATGTACAACATAAATACAAGCATACAAATATACTTATTAACTTCAGAATTTTCTTCTTGCATCTAATACCACAATTAATCTCCTGTCCTTCCTTCCATTCACTGAATAACAGATATTTACTGATCATCTACCACTGTTCTATGCACTTAGGATATAAGAGTGAATAAAACAGTGGTGGGAGAAACACAACAAACAAGATAAATAAGCAAAATATTTAGTATATTAGGTGGTAAGATGTGCTAGAGAAGAATGATAAAGCAGGGGATGGGGACAGAAAGGGGAGAAGGGTATGTTGCAATTTTAGACAGAGTGCTCAGAACTTCAGTTTCTTCATCTTAAAAACAAGTTTGCCCATCCTGAGGTAGGACTGTTAAAAAGGCTAATAGAAAAGCAAACCAACTAACAAAAAAATGAAGGAAAGAGACATAACCACCTGGGCACAGAGGCAAGAAAACATCATAATCTGTACTTGTACAACTGTCAGGGAAGATAACAACCCATTAAAAGTCTCCCTCCCCCCGTTACTCATGCAAACTCAGTGCTCCCGTCACCCCCAGGCAAAGCTGCCTCTTCTATGACTTTGACTTTGAACTCATCTATGACCTTCCTCCATCAGAATGCCTCACCTCCGCGGTGCTCTTCAACATCGTAACTTTTCCTTCACAGTCCTTCCAACATTCACTCGTCAGTCATCACTGATGCCTAGGCCTCAGGCGGGCCTTGTCGTCATCTTGGCTCGATTATGACGCTACCAGAACCAGCCTGCTGTGCCCAGGCACTGACTGCTTACATCACTAATGTACCCACCCAGCTGCTGCCAGAGCAGCTTAGAGGACAATTTCTAGAGGAAAGTCAGCAAGACAATGATTAAGATTTGGGGCTCTGGACTGTGAAAGGCAGCTCCACCATGGCTGTGCAACTATAAATGAGTTATCTAACCTTCCTGTGCCACCATCTCTAAAAATGATTATAATGGTATCAACCTCCCTGATTAATGGTGAAGATAAAATGAAACGATGAAAACGAAACGATGGACATAAAATGTTTGGTGCACGGTCAGGCACACATCAAACATTCAAATGCGAGCTGGTATCATCTGCACAGCTCCGCTGTCAGCAGTTCCTAGTAGTTTGAAAAAGGCAGGCCCAAAGTGAAAGAGAACGGTATGAACAGCTTGGAGAGAAAGTCGGACTTACTGCCTGAGACTTCTGGTTTGAGGGAAACACAAAGATATTCTGGATCTGCATCATAGCTGCGATGCTTAGAATTTCCTGAGAACAGCCGAAATTTCCTATAAAACAAAAAGCATGTTTGATTTCAATCATACAATGTGTCAATGAGAAGTGAAAGGCATTTTCCTTGTACCATACTGTAAACTCGGATCATATATTTACATATAGTTTGATTTTTTAAGGTAATATATAAACGCTTCAGTCTGCCAAACAGAATGTCCTATACATGGCCCAGATGAATGGAAGCCTGGAAGGACTCTGAGAAAGGAGCTATGAGTCCACTCTGCTGCTGTAACACTGAGCGGCCCTCACTGGGAGCCACGGTGGGGTCCAGACTGTCCCCATCACTATGGGCAGTTTAGTGCCACAGAGGCTTCCTACTCCCTTATGTGGACACCTAGAATCCTGGCAGAAAGCCTGAGAAGGAAAGGGGGTGAGGAATATGTGGGCTGTGTCACTTCTGCTGTTTCTCTGCCTCTGGGCCCTTCTCTGAGGTGGCCTCCTTCTCAGTAGGGCTTATCTCACCTGGCATGTCCAAGACAAAGCTAGGCCAGGGAAGCACTTCGTGGGCTGCTGCTGCTGCTGCTAGCACCTGGCCAGGGTCTGCAGCAATCAGCCCTCCAGGGCATCAGACAGTGAGAGCAAACTGCACTTCCAGACCCAATTTCCCACAGCTTCCTGCCTCATGAGTGATACACTTCCTAACCCCAAACTTAGAACCTGTTTCTCAATATAAGCCTAAGGTTATTCGGTTGTTCCAAAACATAATTATACCTAACTTTCTTTCACCGTGCTTAGTTTGACGTACAGCTTTGTAGATTGCCAGTTAATATAACGGTTGGATAAAAGCAAGAAAAACATCATTATTTACTTTCCCGGGGTAGAAGGTTGGAAGTGGGGGGCACGAACAACATTCTCTAGATATTTTGTCTTCTGAATATGAGAAGATCTCCAGGTTATATACTTTTATCCCTTAACTAATTTCTTCACAAAAATCTGATGGTGTCAGTGAAATTGGGGCCCTTGTGCATTGGTGATAGGAATATAAAATCTTTCAGCCACTGTGGACAACAGTATGATGATTCATCAAAAAATTACAGCATTATCAGAAGACCCAGTAATTCCACTCTAAGTATATATCCAAAAGAAGTGAAATCTGGGACTTGAACAGATATTTGTATACCCATATTCACAGCAACATTATTCAGAGATGGAACCTCCCTAAGTGTCCATCAACAGATGAATAAAAAAATAAAATGTGGTTTATACATACAATGGAATATTATCCTCCCTTAAAAAGGAGGGACACTGACAAATATTACAATGTGGATGAACTGTGAAGACATTACACTAAGTGAACCAAGTCAGCCACAAAAGGACTAATACATGATTTCACTTATATGAAGTTCCTAGAATAATCAAATTCATAGATACAGAAAGTAGAATGGTGATTGCGGGGGTGGGCGGGAGGAGAGAATGGGGAGTTAGTGTTTAATGGGTACAGAGTTTCAGTCTGGAAAGATAAAAAGGTTTTGGAGATGATGGTGGTGAGGGTTTAACAACAATGTGAATGTACTTAATGCCCCACAGAACTGTATGTTTAAAAGTAGTTAAAATGGTAGATTTTGTTACTTATTTTTCATGATAACAAAAAAACTTCCCTGTTTAAAAAAAAAAAATCTAGGCCCATAAGAAACAAACAAAAGTGTTTACTGAGTTAATGATGACTGACATTAAATCACAAGTTAACGATATGCCCCAAACCAGGCAGCTTTAGGCGATAGCTCCTTTAGTACTCTAAACAGACTGAACCCTCTTCCCCAAGGTGCACAGAATTCAGGGAATAACTCCTCTGACAGTCAAAATAAAATCAATGAGAACTGTCGGTCTCCACCCACCTGATTCAAGCAGCATTTTTGCAAACATGGGATTCAAAGGAAACTCTGCTATTCTCATGCCAAGTGGTTCCGTTAGGCGACAGTCTTTGTCCAGACCTGCCACAGGAACAACAACAATCAGAAGGTATGCACCCTTATGCGGGAAGATGTACAGTTGCTGCGAGAATAAAAATGATGTATGTTTGTTGAAAAAAGGTATCCAAAAGATGAATCATGCACCATCAAACTCAATCGGACGTCAGAGTGCCATTATATTGAAAGAAGAAAAGATCTCCACCGAGCTCTTGAACACTCAATTTTAAAAATTGGTATTTCCAGTGGCTTCTATTTAAAGACTTAATTATAAAGAAATGGCCCTGCAGTCCCCTCTTGTTCCCACACTCTAACTCACAGCAGCCCCACTCTGTCCCACTACTTTCCACAAACTGCTCTTCCCAGAGGCCCAACATCTAGATAGTGTGAAATAAAAAGGCATTTTCCCGAGTTTCCAGCAGCCTTTGACGCTGCTGGCCACGGCTGGCCACAGCTCCCTGGAAACACTCTTCCCCAGCTTCCAGGACCCCCAATCCCCCGATTCCCTGCCACCTCTCCTGCTGTTTCCTTCTTGTCACCTCTGGATCTTCTTCCATGTCCAATCTCTTGCATGCCATAGAGGTTCCAGGATGGCATCCCGTGCCCTCTTCTTCTCTTACCATGTTAGCAATTACGAGGCCATGACTATGAATCTAAATACATGCTCAGATCTCTCTTTGGTGCCAACCACAGTTGTTTATCCAGCTGCCTCCTGGGAAGTTTACTAAACTGGGCAGACTCCTTCCATTGCCCACATCCCTCCTTGCTTCTTTGCCACTGGCCAATATCCAGGAATTGAATTCCCATGATGCAGACTATTGTTTTACTATTATTTAGACTATTTCCAAAAGGTAGTATTAAAACAAATTCTTCTGCAGAGCTCAGTGTAAGACAGAAAAGGTTATTTCTTTTCTGTTCCTATATAACCATCTCTTTAAAGATAATAGATAATTCAGCTTGAAACTAAATTAAGTTGGGTGTTTCACTCTACCTTTTCCAGCTAATTTAGGGCAGTGAAGAAATGAAAATATTTTAAATGACATTCTGACTGAAGAAAAACCAATGCAACTGAAAATTTTCTACGTGGTCAACGTTCTCCCAAACTCATTACAGATTATCCCAGGAAACCTTGCCTTCAAGTTCCTATCACGTTCTTGAGAACAGGAGATGGATCTCTATTCCAGCACACACTCACTCTGGGCTGACGATACAGACCCACTCACAGGCCTTTTAAATCACTAAAGATCTTTTAAATGAGTAACCAGCTATTCCTGCACAGGGAAGTCTCATAAATATAATGAATGAAGATGGACTCTTACCTCACCCCATGCAAAAAATTAATTCCAAATGGATCACAGACCTACTAAATGTAAGAGCTAAACTATAAAAACTCTTCGAAGAAAACCTGTGAGAAAAATCTTCGTGCCTGTGGGTTAGGAAATGGTTTCTTAGATATGACACCATAAGTGACAAAAGAAAAAATAAATTGAATTACTCGGAACTTAAAACTTTTGTACTACAAATAATGCCATCAAAAAAATGAAAAGCCAAAAAAAAGAAAAGTGAAAAGCCAACCCACAGAATGAGAATATTTACGAATCACAGATCTAAGAAGAAAATTTATACCCACAATATTGAAAGAACTCTAACCCAATAATAAAAAGACAATACCCCGAAAGTAAAAATGGGCAAAAGAGTGAAACAGACATTTCTCCAAAGATATATCAACAGCCAATAAGAATATGAATAGGTGCTCAACATCATTAGTCATTAGGAAAACACAAATCAAAACCACGAGAAACCACATCACATCCACTAGGATGACTATAATACAAAAGACAGATGATAACAAGTATTGGCAACTTATTATGTAGAAAATTGGAGCCTTCATACACTGCTGGTAGGAATGTCCACCAAAAACTGTACATCAAGGTTTATTTCAGCATTACGTATATTAGCCAAAATGAGGAAACAACCCAAATGTCCATCAACCGATGAATGGATAAAAATGTGATATAGCCATACAATAAAATATTATTCAGTAATAAAAGGAAATGAAATATTACTATGTCCTACAACACAGATGAATCTTGAAAACATCGTGCTGAATGAAAGAAGCCAATCGTAAAGACCACATATTGTATGATTCCATTTATACAAAATGTCCATAAGAGGCAAATATATAGAGACATGCCCGGGGCTGGGGGAGGAGGGGAGGGGGAATGAGGAGTGAGTGCTAATGCATATAGGTTTCTTTCGGGGGTGAAGAAAATGTTCTAAATATTCTAAATTTGTGGTGATGGTTGCACAAATCTGTGAATATACTAAAAACCACTGAATTGTACTTTTTAAATGGATGAATCATATCTCAATAAAAGTTTTAAAAGCAAAAAGAGAATCTCAAAGGACAAAAGTTCCACTAAAACTTCATACCAAAATGAGTATTAATTCATTTGGGGCAACATTCACAGAAAAGATACATACTTTCTGAAGAGGTGAATTCAGTCAACAATTTTCTCTATTTTTAGGTAAATACTACATTTTCAAACAACGAGAGAATACAGGTTCCACCATCACATGGTGTTTCCTTTCCCGAACAAGACCACAGGCTAGCATTCTACCCAGTTCTCCACAGGAAACTCCAGGAATAGAATGAAGGGGAGTCAAGGAGAGAATGCCGATTTCAGGATGGCGCGTGGAAGGACAAAGAAAAAGGTCTGGAGAGGTAACATCTGAAATATTGGATACTGGGAGGGAATCTTCTGGATGTCTTTAGGAGGGTGGCTCTGGTGATGGTTATTAAAAGCTTTTGATGTACTGACATGCTTTATTAATTCATGGTCATGACTGGACTTCATGTACTATTATCTCATTATGGTCCCACCTTCTTTTTTCCATAAAGCTTGTGTCAATAAGAGGATTATATATGGAGAGAACCAATCCTGTTCCCAAAGATACTAAGAGCTCTAAAGTGAATACAACCTTACTAATAGTGCCTATTAAAACAGATCAGAGAAACATAATAATGATAGGCGTACCTCCCAGAGCATAGAGTAACTCCAATGCTTGAACCATCGACTGTGCTGGAGGGGGCTGTAAAAAAAAAAACATTAAAATACTTCTAAGTTAATTTCTTCAGGTAACAGACATAAAAATGTCACCATTTCTTGCTCAAATCCATGCTTCTCTCTACGTGCTCCACACTTCCCAACCTCCATGCATCTATTCACGATGTTAGTGCCCCTCAAAATGTCCCTCTTCTCCTTCTCGGCATACTTAGTAATGCTTGGTCATCAATCTCAGCTTGAGTAAACATTTTCCTCTGAAGCTCTCCCTCGTGTTTCCCTCCATCAGAAATGATGGGTCCCTACCTTGAACTACCTCCTTGTTTTTCCTAAACTCTCATCAGACAGTTCTAATTTTTACTGCATAATCTCAGGCTTCAACGGACTAGAAGCCCCATACTGATTGGTTTACTGATTGCAATACTGACTGGTAATTGATCTTTGTATCACCCAGAGCCCAGCTCCAGGTTTTGCCTATAGGGCGTAGCTGACATATGGTTGGTTGAATCTGAATTTCTGGAAAATAACAGAAAATGCTAGATAATCTGAAGTTAAGCAAAGCTGATATTATGACCTTCAGTCTGATTCTCCAGATCTTACCTCCTTTCCTTCCACAAATTTTTACTGAGCATCTACTAAGTGCCAGGCATCATGACTATTTTCTGCTAAATTACCTTGTTTATAATAAACCAAAATTATTTTATTATAATTAAATAATAGTACTTTTTCAAATTGTGTAGCATTTTTTTTCCTAAATGCATTCCCATAACAAATGTATTTTAAGTATCACACTGTTGTAGTTCCGTTTCACAGATGAGCAAAGTGCATAACAAGTAGAAGACATGTGAACAAGGTCATACAGGTAGTCAGTGGCAAAGCCAGAAACTGAACTCAGGTCTCACTGTTTTCACTCTGCTCCACCCACTGACGGCCAAGGAACAAAAATTGCTTTTAAAAGTTGTGACAGCATGCACACACTCACGAGGGTAGGAACTAGACCTGATTCGTGACGCAGAGGGTATTCAATGAATCACTACTGGCTAAACCATGATATCCCACTTTACAAAGAGGCAAAATATACAGCGCCTAAATGGAGGGGCTTATCCCTCTGGGGATCTTTTACACTGGGATTACATGAGCTATGATCATAGGAAGAGCAAAGCACGGAACTGGCTTTTGAATATTTAATAAAGAAAACTAACGAGGTCCTCTCTGATTCCTTTCTGTCCCTGGCCCTATTTCTAGTCAATCACTAAGTCCCCTATGATTTCCATTCTTTGAATTTATCATCAATCAAAAAACGAAACAAAATGAAACGAAATCTTCCCCCACTCCAAGTTATATCCATAGTATCTTCACCTAATCACATATTTACTACATTTACTAGCATTTCTCTATGGCCTCATCTGATTTGGAATTATACGCAAACACTATTTTAATATAGTTGGAAGGATGGTATATATACTTTTAGCTTGTTCTTCTCACTGTGTAGCTTTCTGTTTTCAATGTTTCTTGTACCTACAGAAACTACACAGTGATTACTTGGGCCAGCTGCATAATATTCTAACAAGGTTATACTCTGTCAAATTAGCCATTTTCTTACTACTAGGCAATTGAGTTGTTTTCAGTTTTTTGCTACTGTAATTAACACTGCTAAATACATAAAATTATATGTACCCAGTGATTGTGATTATAAAAAAAAACACCATTTCAGGGAGAAATAACCAGAAGGGTCTACATGAAGATGAATTTGTATGTATTTTCCTCATCTTTCAGTTGTCCAAAGTTTATGGTTTTTATTATTTGTATTTTTTAATTTAATATAAAATGATGCTATAAACATCATACATATACATTCTTTGTCTTCTTTTGAATTATTTTTTCAGGAGAAATTTCCCTGAGAAGAAATACTAGACATTTCTATAGCTCATAAAATACCAGGAAGTCCTCCATGAGAGTTGAAACAGAGTATGAAACCACTTTCCCAAATTGGGTCAGCTTTAGATTTTATCATTTCTCTTTATGTTCGATAACTTAATTAGTATAAAACAGTACTCTACAGCTATTTCAAGTTGCATTTCTCTCTCTTCTAGAAAAGTCAAACATGTTCTAACACTAGCTTATTATTTCCTCTAGCTTTATCTTCAGTGGATATTTAGTTTATTATAAATGATGTTTGAAAACTCTCTGTAGTTTTTAAAATGTTGATCCATCATTTTTGCCATTATATGTTTTCCTTTAACCTTTGATGTGAGGCTTTTCATAAGCTTTTAATTCACATTAACTGTTTATCTTTTCTTTATAATTTCTTGTACTATACGCCAATAAAAAAGGAAATATTTCCTCCATACTTACGATAAACACACAAATGTTTTCTTTGGGAGAAAGACTGGTATTTTTCTATTCCTTCATTTGCCTAGTTTATCATGACATATGTGCCATCAGGGACTTTATTATCTAAGAATCCAGACCTGCCACATCATTTACCAATACAGCTGGGATAAAACACAGTTAAAATGCAAGTCTTCAAAGTCATAAAAATTCAAGAAAATATCAATGAATATTTATTAACTAACTGACCTAGTTATAGGGAAGTGTTTCGTAAGCACAAGAATAACAGAAGTCACAGAGGCAAAGATAGAAAGATTTTACTATGGATATGTTTAGAATACCTGCGCTTTAAAAAAAATTAAAAAGTATAATACAAACAAGTAGAAAAACTATTTGCAAGAAATACTAAAGACAACCGTTAATGTCTTTAATAGTTAAAAGACTTGAAAATCACTAATAAACATTAATTCTAACAGAAAAATGGCTTAACAATGCAGAAGTAGAAAGTAGACAATAAATGTTTTTCTACATTTAAAAAAAAAAAACTATCTTATGAGAAATCAAAACAAGATACAGATAATATTTTTCCTCCCTTTCTCCCTCTCCGCCATCAATCAAATTAGCAACACTCTAAAAGAAATAACGTGGCATGATAGGGGCCCAATGAGTCAGGCATTCATGCCCAGCTGGAGTTTATACCTATAAAGCAATGTGAGCATGTGTCAAGGGTCTACCAAACAACTAAGGCCCTCTAACCCAACAATCCCACACCTGGAAACCTGCCTTAGAAAATAAAGAGAAACGCAATCAGCCTCTGGACAGCTCTGCCAAAGCCCTCTTGGCTTCCCCAATTGCGATACTCTTTTATGCAGGCCTATATCCATGCTCACTGTCTTGGCTCTCTCCACCTCTACTGACCTAGTGAAATCCCACCTGGGTTTCAGGTCTCACCTCAGACATGACTAACTGGGCTGGAGGCCCTTCCTTTGTCTCTCTTGGCACTGGGAACATGCATTGTCATAACCCATTACTTGTCTTTTTTCTCCAGCAGATAAGAACAGAGATTGTGTCTGCCTGGTCTGGCTGTATTCCCCCATACCCTGCACAGGGCCTGGTGCAAAGTAGGCACACGACATATAAGCTAAGTGGAAAAAAAAGAAAAGAAAAGAAAGGTGACATGGTCTAAAACAGTGTCCTGACATTCCCTTGCGAGCACTCCAGCCTCCCCACAGCCCCAGACGGCAGGCAGGACTTACCGACATGAAGTGGAACCTGAGGACATTGTCAATTCCTAGCGCTTTCAGCTGCAGGATGACAGGTGCCAAATTGCTCCGCTGCATCTCAGGAATGGTGGACTGAGGCAGCTTGTCAAAGGCTTCTTCTGGGGACAGGAAATCAGAACTGTTTGAGGTCAAATGTCACAATCAAATGCAATCATTATGCCAAAGAGATACTTTTCCTTCTCTAACAAGAGGCTCTAGGATTCCAAGATCAGATGCATATGATATCATGATATAAAGTTATTTCATATTTAGGAAAGACCATTCTATTTAAAAAATTTTTTAGTAATTTATATCTTTATAAATGATATATCTTCACAAAAGTTTGTCCTTTTACTTTAGGGTGCTTTTTTAATGTGCTTTTTCTCAGCAAAATATTAAATCAAAGAAACAAGTATTTGCTGAATCACTATGGCACCCAGTTACATTACCTCTGCTTACGATGGAGTAAGTCAAAAAGGAAAGAATGGTACATATAAGCGAAGAACAATTTCAAAATAAATCTCTAAAGTAGTAAACAAAATATAACAAATGGTCAAATCTTATAAAGAGCAAAAATTGGCCAAATCTAACTTTTAAAATCAATATGCCAGGCACATATGTCACACCCAGAATCTGATGCTGCCCTGAATAAATTAATGAATGCTTATATGCCCCATCAGAAAGAAAAGGTGATTTCCAACAAGAAAAAGCATGACAAGGCACAGAGGTGCCAAGATGGGAGGAGCAAGAGAGAAGGTAGGGAGGGAAAGAGACTTTGGGAACTCTTTTTATAAAAGCTACACAAAAAGGGTGGGGAAAAGAGGGAGGAAGAGATTAAATCACTTTTGTACATATTCAGAAAGCTTATGGATTAGAGAATGCTCCACCCACAAAATCCTCCCACATAAGTCAACATTTTAACTGTGCACACCCTCCGTAACACAAGGGTGGCCCAACTGCCATTTAGATCATTAAGCTTTAGCTAACGAGAGAGAAAGCAATCCAAAACTAGAGGTATCATGAAGAAATAGCACTATCACTAAAAAACTTCAAAAGCCAAATGCATTAGTCTAACTGGAAGGTTCTGGAAAACAGGCAACAGCAGAAGTTCCCAAAGGGATATACCCTTTGAGCTTCAAGAGCCTTTTGGGGATAGCTTATTGATAGGATAACCACATTTTCCAAGCACAACGCAGACCTAGGGAGAAGCAAAACTTATCAGATAACAGGACAACTCTGCTGAGAAGATGCTCACAGGACGTAAGTGCTTCCTAAGAGTTGAATGACACTCAGTTAAACTCTACTCAGGACTCAAGTACATGAGGCATTAGGCCAGGTACCACAGAAGCCACATGCCAATGGCTGTGAGAAGCTTCAGCGATGTAAAGGGGCGTGGGACCAAGACCAAAAACAGGTCCCAATAAGTGGTCCTTCCAAGGGGAAAGGGAGGCTCAGGGAAGGAGGAAGCACAGACGGCATCTGAGGTGGCTTCGTGAAGAAGTTGCCATTTGAGAGAGGATTTGAAGAATAAGAACAAGCAGAGGAAATGGCCCAAGGAAAGATATCAAAGGAATGAGAGGTGGATGTGGGAAAACAGAAGGTATATCCAGGAAGTGCAGTTCAGTTGGGATGCAGTGTGGGCAAGGTGTAGGTGGACAACGAAAAAGACAAGCTGAGAAAAAGTCATGGAAGGTTCTTGAAGTTTTGAGCAGATAGCACCATGCTCGGAGCTGCACTCTCGAAAAGTTCATTCAGAAAAAGGTTAGGCGAGAAAGCCTAGAGGCTAGATCTAATGCACTCTATTACTGTAGATGCACCTTCCCCAACCCCACCTCCACTAAAACTGCTCATGCTAAAGACCTTTTAACGAAATATATCTGCTTATCTTCAGTCTGCATTCCACTGTTTGATTTCTTTGGAGGATGAGATGATGCTAGCCATTTCTTTAAAAATAATGTAAGTTTCTCAAAAAGTTAAAACACATAATTACCATAGGACATCACAATTCCACTCCCAGTGTATACCCAAAAGAACCAAAAGAGGTACTCAAACAAGTACATATACACACATATTCTTAAAAGCAACTATTTTTAAAAGCCAGAAGGTGGAAACAGCCATCAACTGGTGAATGGATAAACAAAAGCTGGTGTATTCACACAGTGCATATTAATCAGCCATAAAAAAAAAGGTTGAAGTTCTGATATAGTGTAGAACCTGGAAAACATTTAACATTCATTATGCTAAATGAAAAAAAGCAAAACACAAAAGGTCACATATTGTATGATCCCATTTATATGAAATGTCCAAAGCAGATAAATCCAGAGACAAAACAAAGACTGGTGGCTGCCAGGGGCCAGGGGCAGGGAGGGATGGAGAGGAACTACTTAATGGGGAAGGGGATTTACTTTAGACGGGCAGAAATGTTTTGAAACTAGACAGAGTGGGTGGTTGCACACTGTGAACATAATAGATGCTACTGCACTATTCAATTTAAAATGGTTAATTTTATGTTAATTTCACTTCAATAAATTTTTTAAAAATATTTTGAAACTTTCTCCTCCCAGTTTTCAGGATGCGTTCCCTTCTTTCCGCTCCATTCATTCTTTCTTAGCGCCTTCAGTGGTGGAAGACCCTTACCTCTCTGGCCCCAGGTTCTGCCTTTTCCCTCCTTCCCATAAATACTCCTTACCCTCTTCTTCCCCTCCAAGCACTTGTACAATCCACTCCCTCTGCCTGGTGTGCTAAAATCTAACCTCCACTGCTTTCTCTTTACCTGGATAACTACTGAGCTGCCAATAAGACCGGGCCCAATACTCACTTGTGAAGCCCTCCCCAACAGGATAACTCCCTGCTCTCTTCTTCTGAGGTTTATTCCATTATGGTGACCCTACTGCACCATAATACTATGATCCGTTTGTAAGTCTCCCTTCACCACCATGCTGTCAGTGACCACGTGTGGCCACAAACCATATCTCACCTAGTCCTAGACCTCCCCAAACCCTAGTACCATGCCTAGCATGTAGCAGGTGCTCTGTAAACACTTGCTAACAGAAGGAACAATGTCCAGGACTGAACGAGGGTGATGGGAACTAGAAAGGGAAAAAGGGGTAAATGATAAAACCCCCGGATCTGGTAAGCAATGGCAGATAGATACGGGACAGAGAAGGGAATTAAAAATGATGTGAAAATTAGGTCTGGGCAATTGAGAAAAATCTTGGTACCATCCCCCACAAAAGAGAAGTGCAGAGAAAGAACAGCTCTGGGACATCGCTGTCTCTAGGTAAGGCTGCCTTCGAGATGGAGAGGAGGCTCCTTAAGGGCTGGCATAATCTTTACGTAATTCATTTTGCTCCTTCAGAGCCTAGCATGGTACATGGCACAGAGCAGGAGTCGACCAGCTATTTGCTTTCTATCAGTGAGACTCAGGATCGATCTTGCCATTTTAGCGCTGCAAAGATGCTCTGAACCAGAGGTTAAGATAGACACAGGACCCAGGAATCTCAGAACAAGAAAACAGCACATTAAGCTAAGGAAAATGTAAGAAAGACAGGACCTGAGACACATGGCCCAAGCTACCGGGTCACATGGCTGCAGACAGGCCTATACCCAGACATTTGGTTAGAATGGGGATGGCAAATAATTGGTGACTCAGGGGCCAGCTTTGGCCAACAGGGAGCAGTAGCCAAGGGGTGTGATGTTTAGAGGGAGAAGGTGGCAGGGGGCCCCGTTACAGAGGGCCTTGTGAGGGAGGTCTGGATTTTATGTGGGGAAATAATTGGAACACTCTCCAACGCCCAGGCTGACTGAGAAAGTCGAAAACCCTTAAGGAAAGCCACACAAACCTGTATAAAGGCGATAACATTTTCCTGAGCGGCTGCGGCCACCACGTCCTGCTCGCTGGTTGGCTGAGGCCTGGGACACTGGGACCACCACCAAGCACTCAATGGCCGTCCTGGGATTGTATGCTCGGAGTTTCACAAAGCCACAGTCGATCACATACACAATCCCGCTGATTGTAATGGAGGTTTCTGCCACATTGGTGGCCACTATCACCTATGTCCCCCATAGAAAGAAGAGTAAAAATAAAAGTTATTTGGTTCTTTTCATTTTTAATAAACTATTCAAAATCCTACAAGATTTAAATGCATTTCCGACATTGCAGAATCTACAAGAGGCAGTTTGAAATACTAGAAAGAGCGTGAGTTTTAGAGTCAGGGTGCCCTGGGTTTGAATTCTCCCTCAGCATGTGGCTCTGGACAAGTTAATTAACCTCCTGAACATGGGTACTCATCTATGTAAAAATGTCCACCCGCTTCCAGGGCTGCGGAGGGGTTTACATAGGAAAGACACATAAACTGATTAGAGCCTGGTACTTGGCCTACAGTAAATATTCAACAAATACTAGTTTTTGCCTTTTGCACAACTAACATAAATCACCACCTTGTACATGTAAACTCATTCATTCACTCACATGCTAGCTATTTTCTGAGGGTCTGTGCTTTGCCAGGCACTATTCGAAGTGCTGGGGATGTACGATGAACAAGAAAGACAAGATCCCATCTCCCACAGGGTCTGCATTCTAGACTGAGCATCTGGATGGAGAAATGGTGAACATAAACGAGTAGGTCACTTTAGAGAGTGACAAATACTATGAAGAAAATAAAACAAAGTAATAATGTAATATTATGTAGTATTTAAGGTGTTTATTACATATCATCATAATGGGATGTGCTACTTTCCATCAGGTGGCTAGGGAAAGCCTCTCTGAAAGATGATATTGAGCTGAGACCCAAGTAACAAGAAGAAGCCAATCCTACAGAGATCCAGGCAGAAGAAACAGATGAAAGAAAAGAGAAACAGCCAGTGCAGCCAGAGTAAGTACAAGATGAGGGCAGAGGGAGGGAGAGCCCAGGCCACGCATGGTCTCTGGGCTGCCATGAGGTGTTTCTGTTTTAGTCCAAGTGCACTGGGCGCTGCCCCTGGAGGATGTGAAGCAGCAAGGGACATGTGGAGATAGCACTTAGAATTTTTTAAAGGTACTTTTACATCTATTTTCATTTTATAAAAATCTTCCTACCATTTTTACATAGACATTTAAGATTTTAGGCTATAAAACCAACTATCCAGAAGTTATTATTTGTTTTACAGATGAGAAAACTGGGCCTTGAGGTTGAGTAACTTACCCCAGGACACAGAGTAACCCAGGCCTCCTGACCGGTTGGCCGTAGTTCATGTTTAACTGGGCAAACTGGAGTGGCTCCATCCCAATGGCACCCTTTTCCAAGTGGTCTGTACTGGGAGTGTATCCTCAGACCATCCCTCACCTACCATATTCTCTGCCACCTGCTGATAAATAGCTACTATAAGCCAACTTCAGGCCAGTTCTATGCCTTCCTCATCTAATGGAAGGGAAAGCAGAGTAAGGCCCAAGGGGACAATGAGCATTAAGCAGACTGGCTGCCTGCTGGCTCCTTTCAACCAATGCTTCCCACCACACCCTTCTCCACCCCAATTTCAAGGCTAAATATGTTTAAGCCACACCTTGAATTAATTGGCTCCACAAAGTGATGCTTCAAACAAATGGAACCATTTGCAGTCACTGATCTATTGTTCCTGACTGATCACAATCCAAGATGGCCCTTCAAGCCAAGGTAGTATTGTGTCACGGGAAAATAGGCAGGCAGGAAAGAGGCAAAGAGAAGTCACCTGCTCTGATGATTAATATCAGAGCGACCCTTCCGTGGGGCAGGTTTAGAAATCTTTGCAACACATTATTTATTGTCTGCTTTCAGAACTACTGCACAGAAACATAGATCTAAAATCCTTGAAGAAACCTCCTGTTTAGCAAGTTTCACTTCAATTAGGAAAAAAAAAAACCTTCAGTGCATAACAAAGGGACACCCACATGATTACAGATGGCTGCAAATACCCCTGGTCACCAGATTAATCTCACCTTTCGGACACTGCGTGACACCCTTTCAAACACTTTCATTTGCTCAAAGGAAGGTAGTCCTGCATACATGGGGAGGACCCGGAGGTGTCTCTTCATCCCAGTCCGACCTAGTGCTCGAGCCTGCTCGATCAGCATAGACACAACAGTTTCTACCTCTTCCTAAAAACATTGAACCAGGAATCAAGGAAACCGAGGTCAATTTGAAGCATGTCATTTTGTCACATTAAAAAAAAAAAAAAATGAAAGTTGGGATGAAGATTTTAACTCTAATCAGATTCATGAGTTTCAGTGCAATCACACGTCACTCTGGGGTGGTATTTAATCAAATGCTACCAAACAATGGTGCCCGTGGAGTGAAAATTTGTGATTGTTGGATTAATTACTGAAATGTATACCACCTGCAGTACATAGAAGCGTTCTGGATAAACAAAAACAGTAACTATTTTACTCAGCTTTTAGGTACTGTAGCAAACAAAGCACGGAATATACATGAACAAGCTGTGGCATACAAAATTGCTATAAGCTTTTCCAGGAAGCAGCTGTGGAAAATGTCCAACAATGGAAGAGATTATAGTTAGAGGGTAGTTTTAAACAGTGTTACAACCCTGAGTGAGCACTTGGGCTTGTTCAGTTGTCTTTCCAGTGAAGTACCGTACCCACTTACTACCCCAGGATGAGCTGCGAAGGTGCCACGGGGAAAGAGGCATGCAGCAGCAACATGCATGCACACAATGCACCGAATGCATTAGAATTCAGTAAACTAAACAGTCTGTGGACTAAAGTGTATAATGCACTTTGGAATCAGCTAATACATTTAAAATATATTTATTTTAAAAATCAACTTAAGATTCTGCAGACAGAACAGGCAAGAGCTAATGACTCTGACAATGTAGTCAGTAGATGAATGACCTCAAACCAAACAATTTTTTAATGTAATTAAGTAACCACAAAATACAATAAAACAAGAAATAAATGGCTAAGCAAAGTAATAGGCCACTGTATCAATTTTGGTGCTGCCTCAACATGTCTGTTCATCACAGAGAAAAGGTCCAACGGAATTACCTGGCCAGTAAGAAATGCTAATATGTCTCCATCTCCCTCCGTCTGGTGAATTTTCATCACTGTTTCTACAGTTGATTTGATATAATCTGGAACAGGACTGAAAAGATGTATGAGATAAAGCCATCACTAGAATATACACATTAGTTATAGATTAATTACCCTGATAGCTGAGAGCAAAATCTCACAAAAGTTAGTTTGGGGTTGCCTAGCAGGTAATCAGTATATGAATAAATCAAATAACTATTCACTTCTTTCTTTTTTAAAATGCATTAAAAAAAATAATTCATAATTATATATCAACTATGATTTTTTGCTTATTTGCAAAGAAATAAAAACCCATGAGAACAGATGTGCTATCTTGAGCATGCAAAGATGGCTAGCCAGTGAAAGTTGGGGGCTGTTCCCAATGCTGAATCCTACATTTCTTCCTTTTTCCCTGCTGACCACTGGCAGCATGTCTGAGAGAGACAGATAATGTTGGACGGGTGTGCTGTCCAACTAGAACAACTCGGAAATCAGGCCCACAACTCTTTGGATTTGTCAGCCCCTATACCAGGCTCCTGGTCTTTGTCCAATGACTAGGTATAGGAATTAAGATGGCCCCTTCCTGTCCAAGGGGGATCCTCCCAAAAATGTCAACCAGGCCCTCTCCCTAAGACGAAGAGGCCTGCGAATCAAATGATTCAAGTCACCAATACTTCCCCCACTGACGGCAGTCTTGTAAACCCCAGTTCTGAAAAATATCAAGCCATCCTCCCCCAACCTCATTACCACTTTGCTCTTTCCAGCTGAGCTACTGACCACAGATTCATAGAAACTGCAGTGTCAAGAGTTTAAACTGAATTTGGCAGTGATACTGCCAAATTGATTGATCTTATCAATAACTGGAGACACAAAATAATGACAGGAGACACAAAACGTGTCCCTCCTCACAGCCTGGCTGATCGTCCTTGGAACAGATGCTTCTCATTCCAAAATGCAGGCCTAGTTTTCTAATCATCATCATTAAAAGTGCAAGTATCATCAAACCTTTGTAGATAAAAGATATCCACCGGAAATGTTCGTCCTTCCACTGTGAGGATGACACACGTATCCATGGTTGGGTCACTGGTTTCATTTTGATTAAAGAAATCTCGAAATTTCTAAAAAAAAAAAAAATCATTTCTTCATCCTTCTAAAAAAAATTGGTTCATAGTAACTCATGGAAAGAAAGAAAATAATATAAAACTGACAAAGCATGGAGTATGTAGTAGGAATTGGATATATATAATATAGACTTTGGATTACAAAATAGTTATTAAAAATCATATTTTTTATTGTTGCGATTTTGAGGAATCACATTTCAATAACAGACTCTTTACTAAGGTTTGATAAAAAAATAATAAAGGTTAGTGCTCGCTTCAGTAGCACATATACTAAAACTGGAACACAGAAAAATAATAAAGGTTAGATTTCAAAATTGGATTCACTGATGCATCTGAGTTAACATGTAGCTATGGTATTATTTATCTCTAATCCCTATATTTTATTTAACCAAAAGTTAAGTCAAAGGTATGATTCAAGTTAAATACAGGCAAAAGCAGGTTGATGTGTAGTTTTGATCTGGAAAGCACACTTCTGATCACACAGGGTGATCAATTCATCAAGGAAATCTGTATTTCTATGAACAGCTGGTACGTTCCCAGTACCATAGTTACAGATATTTACTATAACCTTTCCAGTAGCTTTTGGGCCACTTTACCACAGGAACAGCATCTTCTCCATATTTATATGCTCTCCAGGAGTTAGCACAAAGCTTTGTATGGGGTAGGTCATCAGTTAGATACTCATCTGACACTCCCACAGAGCCCTGTTGAGAGAAGTGGCTCTTGGCAGTTTCCTCCAAATAGGTGGCCACGTCCTTTTCAATGGCACTTGACCAGCAGACTGGCAGTCCCGTCCATGGGAGGCCAGGCATGAGAACGCTGGCCAACAGTGGGGCTGGAGACACCACTAAAGATCCTCTCTCAAGGAATGTGACCCACGACACACAGAAGCTAAGCCCGAGAAGAGCCAAGGGACCAAACTAGTGGAGAGTGAGTGCTAGATGGAAAGCTGCTGTGCCAGCGGCTGAGGGGACACAGACGTCCCATTAGGTGGCATGTCGTTCTCTGATTCTCGATGGCCTTCCTGCTCCCCAACCATATTCCAGTTCCCTTAAGGCCTGGCTGGGCATTAGTTGCTATTCTCCTAGGAGGCCTATGTGATCATGAGTCCTATCTTCTATTTTCCCCAGGTATCTTTACTAAACATGCACGTGCTTGCTCCTGGAATCTGGGAGCCTGGGGTGCACTGAGAACTGTGACAATACAAAATGAATGGACTTGAAGGAGTACTTCTAAAAATTAGTCAATTGGCTTTAACTACAAAATACTGGAACACTATGCGTTAACCTCAAAATTGTGTTTGAGAAGAGTAAGCACAGACATAAAAGTGCCTCATGCCAACAAAAAGAACTACACTGAGCTATGAAGAACCACATGACACCATTCTTCACTTTCCCTTTGGGTAAATTCCCTTTGAGTGACTTCAGCCTTCCTATGTCCTATGATGTGCAGAGAACAGGCACACTAGAAGTGATACACAAACGAATGAGAAGAAACACCCCTCTGTGCCCCCAAAGTGGATAATCCAAGGGGGCACAAGCATGCGATGAACCAATCATAACATACACTGAGGCAGAATGACTAAACAACCAGAAACAGGGCTGCAAGTTAGTCAGAGAAAATGAAAGATCAATGACAATTGGCTATTAGGGAAGGCAGAATGGAGGTGGCAGTCTCCCTTGGCTAAGCCTTAACAGACGACTGGAAAGAAGAGACATCCCCGCTTTCCAGGATGAAAGCAGAGTGTAAACTGAGATGTAAAAGGGCCCCTGACAGGAGAGTCCAAAGTCTAGGGCAGGCCAGCCTCGTCTCTGAGTTAGCCCTCTCGTCTACAAAATGAACAAACTGCTATGTCCTCTGCAAGGCTGTTGTGCAGTTCAAATAAAGTGTGATCGCAGCTAGCACAGGTCTGGCCTAGAATGAGTACACAGTAAGTGACTGTGTTATCACTCTAAAGGGGCCCAAATGTCATGCTGCATAGGCACTTTATTAGATAGGCAAGACAAAGACAGAGAGGATAGACGTGATATTATCAGATTTGTGCTCTGGATGCCTAAATGGTGGCCATTTAGGAGAAGGGCAGGGGTGATAAAAGATTGGAGACCAGCGGACTAATTAAGGAAGGTATTGTAATAGCTCAGAGGAGAGAGAATGAAAGCGTGAACTCAGGCAGGGGCGATGTGAAAGCAACGCATTCCAGAGGTTATGACTGACAGGACATGGAAATCAGGGAGTGTAGGCCCACGCCCCTGCAGGCTGGGGAGGATGGAACTGCTTCTTACTCAATCAGAGATTAAAAACTTCCCCACACAATCTAAGTCCTGAGTCTGAATGACCATGACAATGAGAAAGGAAGTGCCATAGAGGAGCCAAGAGTCACAGGTCTGCAGGAGTCACAGGAGTTTCGGTGGTCTGTGACCAGCCAGCAGATGGCAGCTTAGGCGGAGCGCAGGAGCACAGTCGAGATGGCCTCAAGCACAAAGTGTCTGGTGAACCAGGGGCTATGGAGATGGGCAGCCTGGAGGAGGAAGAGACAACCAGCAAAGTAGCCTGAGGGGAAGCCATCGGGGAGGCAGGAAAGTGGGGTGACAGCAGGGCTCCAGAAGTTGCAGGTGGAGGAAGAATCTGCAGATGGAGGAAGAGGATTTTAGAAAGGGCTCGACAGACAGGCTGTCTGGACCAAAAAGGCAAGCAGAACAGGGAAGAAGATGATGCCTTAACAATGTCACTGGAGTGGATGGCTACCCCTAAGCTGCTCAGGAACGTGTATTACTAAAGAGTAAAGATGGGGAATTCCTCTTTCAAAAAATAAAATTCAGCATTAATTGAGAAGGCACAAGATCTTAATCCTTAGGATCTTTCTCTTTTATCTTTATTTGGAAATACAAAATACACACAGACAGGCTAGACAGAAAATAAATATCGTATCAACATGTATGTATTTTGAGGCAGAATGAAAAAACAAGAAGAGTGAAAGAGGTTCAACATACCTGGAAAAGGAAGGTTTGAGTCAAGTTCGAAAGAGGAGGTATCATACTGACACAGACACATGGTAAGAAATATAAAAGGACATAAAGGAAGAGACCAGCCTACGAAATGGAATGTAGATGATGGGCACATCTGCTGGGTTGTCTTCCCAGCTCACTGCAGCTTCCTTCCCTGATTGCTCTGACCTGACCCACAGGAGTGGGCTTCCAGCAGCTGAGTCCACATAACACGCCCACCTGGGCCGATACACTGTGGCCCATCCAGACTGGTCCCAAGTGGGCACCTGACCCCAGTTGACCCCAAGTTCCTTCTCTAGGAATCTGAAAAGAGAAATTAGTCTCTCCCCAAGTAGCTGGACCTATGACAAAAGGCCGTGGGAGTTGTCCCAATCCTATTTTCTGCCATGTGGACAGAAGCAAATAAAAGAAAACAATAAGATGTTACAATGGTCAATAAATACTTTGTAATTATACCTGATCATGTTCTGTAATTGCTTGCTTAATTAGGCTCACATTAACAAAGCAGCCAAACCACTTAAGGCAACTATGTGACCAGCCCCCATCATACTCCACTTGCCTCTGCCTCCCAGCCACAGTCACTGGTGCCATCACCTGCTTGCTGGGTGAGCTGGGGTCCTGAGCAAAACCAGAGCAGGTAGCATTATCTATCCCTCCAGACAGTGGGGCTTAGAATTAATCTACTACCCAAAGATCCAGCAGCGAGGGGCCCAGGGATGAGTTCTGGCACCCCTGCACCTCTCAGTCGAATGCCACGTAAGCCGCACCCTTCCCTGTTCCCAGGCTCACTCCTACTCTTCTTCCCTTGCCCTCAGCCCACTCCATTCTCCTCCTCACTCTCTTACTCTCACATGGGGACTCATATGCCACACCCCACATGCACCCGCCCCCACCACCCCACACCCTCATTCACACAGGACTGACTCTACCCCACAGGTCCTCCCCTCATACGCAAACAGACCTCACCTTCCTCCTCACAGAGGAGGCACTGGACGAGGAAAGGATGAAAGAGTGACTGGCCCTAGCCCACCAAAGGCCCAGTTGAACGCTGCTGAGGTCTTGACATGCCCTGCGTCATGGCATCCATGGCATGACAAATTTCTTACACTCCACTTTCCCACTTAAAATATTATTTCCAGAAAGTCCATCTACATCAACTACTGTAGGCAGGCCTGAAAGAAGCTATTCTTTAAAATCTCTGTGCCAAACCAAAAGACAATGAAAGGCAGTCATAAGCAATAAATAAGTATTATTTAACAATAACTTGAAGAAAAGACTGGGACACTATAGTTTTCAAACACAATAAAAACTATTGGGAATGATTTTTAAAAGAGGTGGGTAATGAAGATAAGAGGCAAAATAGAGATGCTCTGTGCAACTTGGCCACAGAGGGGCTAACAGGAGGAGGGTCAGGTATAGTCCTCAAAAGAGCATTCCAGTTGGTATCGCGGGTGAAGGGCATGAGAATTAATTAAAGAGGGCAACCAAGGAGCCTTGACCCAAAAGTTATCATGGGCAGACCTAAGACAGCAGACTCCTACAGCCTGTGAGAAGGTCTGGAAGCAGTCTGAGCACACATGCAGACATCTCTCTTAGCCACACTACGTTTCTTCTCTAAGTTGTTCTAGATCCTGAAGCCATGGGGAGGCCAGAAGCCAGGAACCAGGCCCTTTTCATATCTCGGCTGGATTATAAAACTGGCCTCCTGACTGGTATTTCCACAGCTCTCGTCTTTTTTACACAGTACCCAAAGTGATTTATCTAGAACCCAAATATAATCTAGTCATAGCCATAGCTCACACCCTCCCAGGGCTCCCGACAAGGTGCCAAACAGAGTTCTTCCTCTTTTGGTTGGCCTGTAAGGCCTTCCATCACCTGACCCTTACCAATCTTTCCATTTTTTTTTTTTTAAATGTTTTTAGGCAAGGCAATCCTTGGTTGACCTCACAGACTGCAAAGACCTTGTCAGCTTACAATCCCTTACTTCTTATTTTTCACGCCTACAGCACCTGGTCTTCCTACCAACCTTTCCATTTCAATCTCTTGTTATTCCCTAGTCAACCAAAATTCATTCAACCCAAAGCACCTACTCTGTGCCAGACACTGTTTTAGGTGAAAGGGATAAAATAGTGAGAAAGACAGTCAAAGTCCCACTCTTCGTGGTATTTACTTTTAGTGATGGGAGACACACAATAAACAAACACTTAGATACACATAAAATGTTAGGTAGCAGTAAGTGATAAAGAGAGAAGTAAGCAGAGTAAAAGGATGGACAGCACCCGGGGCACTGCACTATTTTAGACAGAGTGCTCAATAAAGGCCTTTGAGAAGACAGTATCTGATCAAAACTGGAATGAAATGAGGGTAGAGCCATGAGAACCTCTAAGGAAAGAATGGCCTGGAAAGAGGGTCCCCCTAGGGCGGAAGCATGCTTAGGTTTTTCCGACGAATGGCAAGTGGACCAGTGAGGCTGGCATGTGGGGAGTACTGGAGAAAGTAGAAGTCAGAGGCAGACAGATCACCCGCTGTAGGGCCCTACAGGTAGTACTCCTATCTTACGCTTAACTCGCAGCCCTGGGCACCCCTGTGTCCTGAGAATGCTTAGGATGCCCTTCTCCACTCCTGCCTATCTGGCAAACTTCTGCGCATCTTTCAAACCCAAGTGGGATGTCCCTCCTCTATGAAAGCTTCTGGACACCCTCTAGCCGGCTAGAGTTAAGAACTTGCTCCTTGGCTGTCTCAGCACCTTGAACACACTGAATTATAAACACCTATTTATCTATACATACATATTGTGCGTGCGTGCGTGTGTGTGTGTGTGTATCAAGTGGTAGAAATTATTGGTTGAGTTGAACTGCTATTTGAACCAAAATATTAGTTGAGAGAAAAATAATACAAACTTAGCAATAAAAAATAACATGGAAATTATTGTATGTACAGCAAAAACCTCAATTGTACAAAAAAATTTTAATATAAATGCTACAGTCATAAATAAATACCAGAAATATAGCCTCATACTTAAAAAAAATAAAAATAAAAAGAAGCTGCCTGTGAGAAGAGAAAAACAGTATGTAGAGAAACAAGACAAGTAAGTAATCATGAACTCAATTAATTACAGGTTAATTTCCACCTACAGGCTGAAAAGGAGTATCCTCTGAGCATATGGAATCTAGGTCATCAGATGGCCCCATAAGGAAGGTAGGCCACTCTACCAAAGATAAGCTCTTGCTAGAGGTAACTTGCCACGGATATGTCCAACTATTCCAGGGTTTATGGGGTGGGAGGGGCAGGGGAAGAGGGGGAAATATTCTTACCTTTGCATCCAGAGTGGCTGAAGCCACAATCAATCGAAGATCCCCTCGCTTTTTCTGAATCTGAAAAAGAAGGCGTCAGAAAACAATAGTAACAGTGCAAGATTTAAGGATGAAATCTGATGTGTGAAATTTACTTCATAACAATTCAGTGTGTTTTTTAGATGAGTGGGGAGCTTACAGATGAAACAAGATTGACCATGAATTGATAATTATTAAAATCATAAGTAAAAAGGGGGTTCATCATGTTATTCTTTCTTATTGCATAAATGTATAAAACTTTCTAAAATAAAAAAAAGCTAAAAAAATTTTATAGACATTACAAAGGAGCTTTAAGACTTGAATTTGAATTTACCGAAAATAAAACCATTTTTCCTGACCCCTAGGTCTCTGGATAGTCTGAATTTATGTATATATAGTTAAAGTATAAAAAAGTACTTTAAAAGCAAATAAACAATAAACGGTAATGCCAAGACAGAAATATGGGTAAAAGATATTAAGTTACTTATTCGAAGAAACAGATGATTGACAGGTATAGGAGAAATGAAATGATCAAACTATAGCAAAAAATATATATAATAACAATGAGATTATTTTTTCATCTATCACATTGGCAATATTTTAAAGCTAATATTCAGTGTTGGCAAAGATTTGGTGAAATAAGCCCTCTGCTATTGTTCCTAAGAAGGTAATATGGGATAAGCCTTCATAAATATCAAAAAGTCTAAATCTTTGGCCAAGGAATAAAATAACAAGAGCAGCTGACATATACTATTCTACACTATTCCAGGGCCACTGAGTACAGCTGTGTAGTGTACACACAGCACAAAGATGCCCAGCTGAGGAGGCTGTGGCATCTGAAATCCAGCCCACCCTCCCCTCATGTAGCTATGGACATCTTCCCAGCAGAAGCATCTTTTTCCAATTTGCCCAAAGGCCCCTCATCATCTGTTTGTGACCCTCTGTCAAGCACCATCCTAAGAATTTCACATTGTCTTATTTAAGTCTCACAATGAATTATGATATAGAGCAGCTCTGTACAAGAGAATTCTCTTCAATAGAGAGCAGTTCTGTCTAACACAGCAGCCACTAAGCACGTGTGGCCACAAAGCCTTTGAAATACAGCTGGCATGACTGAGGAACAGAATTTTTTTATTTTATTCTATTTTAACTAATTTAAATTTAAGGTGGTTAGTGGCTATCAGATAAGAAAGCATACCAGAGTACATATAAACACTTCTATTGTGCCCATTTTAGAGATTAGTAAAACTCGACAGTCAGAATTAGAACCCAGGCAGTCTGACTCGGAGTCCAGGCTCTTAATCACTTTTCTCCACCACCTGTGGTTGGGAATTTGTCCAAAGAAAACAATCAGAAAATACGGGAAGGGAGGAGAAGATGGACGTAAGGTTGAAATAAGAGTGGTAATGAGTTGTAAATGCTGAAGGCAGATGATGGGCACATGGAAATCATTAAACTTTATTTCTATTATGGGGTATGTTTGAAACATTCTATAATAAAAAAAAGTTTAAAAAAAAAGAAACAGAAATGCAACAGATTTCATTACAAGGGTGCCCACTGCGACATTATTCGAAATACTTCGAATCTAGAAACCATATAAATGCCTAACAGCAAGAGAAGAGTCAAAAACTTTATGGTAGACACATATGGCTACATTGCCACTAAAAATTACATCTTCAAAGAATATTTAATGACACAGAAAAAAATGACCTTGATGTAATAATATTAAGAGAAATATGCAATACACAAATGAGTACATACAATCCAATGCCTCTTATGCCAAAAGAGATGCGTGTATACATGCGAACAAAAACACAAAAAAATGAAGAGATGAAAATAATACATCAAATCCTACCAGTGATTTTCTTTGAATGGGTAGGATTATGGATGACTTTAAATTTTTTTCCTTCGTATTTTGTTGGATTTTCCAAATTATTTTCCTAATCAGACAACAAAACTAAAGCAAAAGTCTGGCAGTGAAGTCATACCTTTTTCAGCAAGCCAATGGCAATGTCTGTGTACAAGGTCCTCTCATGGGCTTCATCCAGCATGATGGCACTGAGAATCAGGAGGTAGATCTCGATGAACATCTAAAAAAACCATCTGCACAATCCTATCCAGATCATCAAAGGGATCTCTGGGTACTAAGCCCACATGCAATCACCTTATATCAAAATAAAGCCAAGTAACTCCTCTTAAACTGATAAAAATGGCATCATCAACATATCCTGGTGAAGACAATGGTGTATTTATTGCTATCTTTAAAGATTTCTACCACCAACATTGGATTCCAATAGGATCTAATACCTGATTATTACCATATAACATATAACCCTACAGAGCACACAATTGGAAAGAACAAGGCCTAATCACTTAAAAGTTGTTAAGCTGCAGAAAACAACACAGAGGCACATGATCACAGCTCTGTCGCATGTGTATCAGGAAGTCAAATGTGACATCCCTTCCAGAAGACCACAGAGCCTGGGTGGGTCAATTTTAATGCCTCAAGTGATGGAAAAAGACACAAAAGGAAGGAGAAAGTATAAATAATGATTTGGACTCTGCATATTACATTCAACAAAACGTTGCCCAGTTCTGTGCTGTGACTCTGCAGTCATCATCAATCTTGGGATGTAACAGAGGCAAAATAAAAAGGATAAATCAATAGACTATTCAAATAACAATGGGGATTTTAATTTGCCCTTTTTTGACTGTAAATTTTAAGGAAAACATCGAGGGTTGAAACAGCCAAGGTAAGAAGAGCTTTGGGGCGGCTAAATACAGACTGAACCCATTATTAATACAACTGCTTCTCGATCTACTTCTGTACTATTGAAACTTTAGGAAAGTTATCATACAAGAAACACATTTACCTATATTTTGTTAACAAAGGATCAACCATCATTTCTCTGACCAACATTCCATCTGTCAGAAACTAAAAAACAAAAAAACAGAAGTTTTAGAAATAATTCATTCATACTGTATATTAATGATTTTTTTTAATGTTCAAGTGACTAAACAACCTCTTCGCCAGCATGTGTACGAGACAATTCCCACAAAGGACTGTGAGGAAATGCCCCAACATTTTAGTTATCAAGCAATGAACTGCTCCCAAAAAAAAGACTTCAAATATGGGAAGCTCAGCTGGGGTGTACAATTCTTTTGACAGAATTTCACCTGCACTTACTATCTGAACATCAGCTAAGCTCCATTTCCTCTGGGCCTGCACCTCTGATACTGCTGGTGAACAGGCAGTGAAGCCAAACAAACCTGTGTCTACCCAAGGGAATATCATGAGTCTCAGATAACTGGACTTGCAGCTCTTGAGGTGATTAACTTCAACGTCAACTGATATTATTTTAGGGAGGCTTGAAGGAGCTGTGGTTAAGGACGCGGGCTATGGGGACTAAGTGCTGGGAGTTCAGATCCTGGCTCTACTCCTTACTAGCTGCGTGAACTTTGGGCAAGTTACTTACGCTCTCTGAGCCTGATTCCTCATTTGTAAAATGGAAATAATAAAAGTATCTACCTCAGAGGGTTATTGTGAGAATTAAGTGAGATAGTACATGTAAAGTGTTTAGCACAGGACAAAGCACACAGGTAGTGTTCAAGAATGTCAGCTATCATCATTTAGGATGTTTGTTAATGAATGTTTATAACATGCTTTAGAAATATGCAGTAACAATTAAATGTTGTTACTCTCACCTCAAAACAATTCAGTACTTTAACAAGCCTAAACATCTCCCTGGCAAGCTATATCTTAGTGTTTTCACTTTTTGTTTATTAATAAAAGCAGGATGAATTCTCATCACACTATTCTTGGACCTCGTACCAGCTGCCACATAGTCACACTGGAGTGAAAGTGAGAACCTGCCTGCCACCAATGACAGACCACCAATTAAGAACTGAGCACCTTAAAATTATGACCAAATGGAAAGCAAAAGCTTTTTTTAATAGCAGATCAAAAAATAATAATAATAATTTGGTTATATAATCCACTGAAATTTATCTAAAAATTAACTTGTTTCAACATATTTGATGATACAAAAGAATATTACTCTTACCTAGTAAAATGAATGTCAAAGTTAACAAATTACTGAAATTGGGAAAATGAGGTCCATATTTTTACAAATCACTACATTGTTCATTTAGCTCATGTGGTTAATTTCGCTTTTCCTCTATTCAAACTGAGATTAACTGAGATCCTAATAACCAATTTTCATTTCATCACAGCATGTTCACTGTTATAGAGTACTATTTGATGAGTCCTTTATTCCAGCATAGTGGTACCCAGCAGATGCTCTGCTGAGTTGACTGTACAGCGAATTATTTGAATGTTAGTGACTAGGTCAAAGAACACACATGTAAAGTCTATTGTCATGTAAAAATAAGAAAGTTCTAATTGAAAAATTACATTTGTGAATTCTACACTTTATAATTTATACTACCTTGTCCGTGTTCTTAGGCCTTTTATAGGCATGTTTCTATATTTAGACAGCTATGTGGATCAGTGGAAAAACAATAAAACACACATAAGAAAGGACAGCTTTGAGTCCTGCTTTTAACACTGACAGGCACATAATGTCAGGCAACATTCAACCTCCCAGGTCCTCAACCTCTCCATCCATAGAACCAAGGTCCTTAAAAGACTCAATTCCCTGATGGCCAGGATGATTTCATGCACTTTCTACCATGGTATCGATGTCCTGTCAGCAGTGATGCTGCATGTTTTTAATTCCCCCAAAATAACCTTCTTCCTTATTTACAACAGGAAAAGCAGCTTGAGCATTTCACCTTAATTCTTGTAGCCAGCGAGTCAGTGCAGTCATCAAAGCGGATGCAGTAGCCCACCTCATGGCCCAGCACCGCACCCCTTTCATCAGCTACTCTCCCTGCAACCTTTGGGAAGAAAGATCATGCTGAAAATAGAGACAGAAATTACTGCACAGAGCACATACTATGGAAAATCTAAAGGTCACTTATTTTTTAAATAGTATATGAACATGGTAGAAAATGAAAGGAATAGGGAAAGGTGATTAGAGAACAGGTGTGATAACCTTTGCAATTTATTAACTTTACATCTCTCACCTCATACTATAATCAACTTGAGGCAACTTATAAGAACATATGTAATAAAAAACAGAATCATATAAAGATGTTACAGATCAGGATCAAAGAAATGACAGATAAAATTCAAAAGATCAAGGCCAATGAGAAAAATTTAAAAACACAGATATGCTAAAGTTTTTAAGTTGAACTACAAATTCAGTTCTAAATTTCCTGGTGGCCAAAGCAAAAAGGAAAGCAGAAGAAATGACAAGATTCACTCTGTTCCTAAAGCCTTCTTTACTCTTTAGCACACCAACTAGGGACAAATTTTCATGTCTTTATACCTTGAAATAAAGACCTTCCTCTGAACCATGAAGCCAGGAGAACAGAAATGATCAAATTTAATTCTGGGCTAAATTCATTTTCTCTTTGGAAGCAAAAGAATGTTTCCAAAGTGAGATCATCTAAAACAATTTGCAACAGTGTACCAAAACCATTAAAAGAGAAAATAAAGACAAGATTGCAGATTAAAAAGTAAAAAAAGGACAGGTGAGTGGATGAGAAGATTAACAAAGGAAACAATTCAACATAATAAAGTAAAAGTAGTAAACAAAATACATAATATATTACGAAGATCATAAACTATAGATAGATTTTTCACCCACCAATATATGACAAGAAAAAGTGAGTGTAAAAAAGAAAAAAAATAATTCAACAGCAAAATCTCATACCTCTCCAAGAATGATATCAAAGACTATTATCTTATTAACAGAAAATATCTGAAATAATGAATAATTATGAACGAGGAAGAACAGTAATGCTTTTAATTTAGTTTAAAAGAAAATAAAGAGCATGACATTCATCACATAAACCACCTAAATGAAAAGAACCAAAAAGAAGCAACATTATAGAGGTTTCCTGGGAATCTAGCACACCTCCCCCATGTAAGGCAACTTCCCCCCAAGCGCCTGAGTCCTGGGATTGGAATGTGGGCTGGCACAGATGTCCTAAAGCAGAGTTTACAGCTACAGTCATTGGGCCACAGCAGCCTCAGGCTTAGGAACCCAAAGGCTCTCTGCACGCAGCTCTCTGGCCAACTGTGTTTAAGAAACTGAAGGCAGATGAGGATCAGATGTGGTGGCTCTGCCTAATGACTTGAAATTACAGATCTGGTAGGCCAAAACAGAATCAATCATCCAGCAGCTGGTATACACCACGTAGTCTTTCAAAACATCTTATGAAACCAGAAATTCATCCTATATTGCTCTACCTCTGCAGGTTATATTTCCCGATAAACAGTATTTCATCACGACAGTTTTGTTATTGTTATTGTTTCAATTTCAACCCTACAGATTATTATACTATAAATCTCAGAAAATGGTACAAATGGAGAATGTGTACACAGAAATACTAAGAGTTGATGAGGATAGGCTTATAAGAATGAGCATAAATAAACCAACCCTCTCCATAAAAATAAAATCATTTTATGGGTCTATAAGGCAAAAGCCAAACAAATTTAGTTCTATTATTTCACTATTTATATACATTTTCTATTAAAAGTATTTTATTTTCAAACTTTTTTAAAAATTTAATTTACGGTCACATACCTTGATATCTGAAAGGTCATAGTCTATTGGTTTTTTAATAGATTTCCACCTCTAATGGTTAAGTTGTACTCCCAATAACCTCATCAATTGGACTGGATAAATATTATCTTTTTGACAGAAACAAATAAATATAGGAAAAGGGAGGTAAAAAGAAAAAAATATCAATCACTGAGCACCTACTACCTACAAGTACTATGCTTCAAGCTTTCACAAGTTGTATGTCATTAAGTATGCACACAGCCCATGAGGTAGATAAGACAGAAACTAAAATGACAAATTTAGAGCTTGTCCAGGATCACAGCTCAAGACACAGACTGGCCTTGAAGCCAAACCCAGAGCATATGAGCCCAATGAACATACTCATTAGTAACTACCTCTCACAGTGATCAAGCAACTGCTTACGCAATCTGTTCTTAGGCTAAGAGATTGTTTTCAGATTTCAGTCGGCACACAAAGTACTTTTTGAGATGCAGCATTTCAATCTTGACAGCTCTATTAATGCTACATGGTTAATTTATACACTTTTTGTTCTTTCCAGACAAAGTATGTGGCTTCATGGAAATTATCCATGGCTATAAATTTGGAACTAAAATGCACACTGATTAAGAGCTGGGATTCCAAACCACAAATAGGAAAAACTGCTCTAATTTTAAGTAATTGAGTCATGTCTTGTGACATAAAAGATCACGTACTTTCAAACTGTTAACTCCATTTTTACACACACACATAAGACTTGGAAATGTTTATCAATAATTTCAAACTTGGGGGTGGCTCCATAGTGTAATAGCACGTTTGCTTTATACGCAGAAGGTCCTGGGTTCACGCCCCAGGTGGAGCCACGGACCAGGCCCTGGGTATGCTGCCCCCTCCACCCAGCCGCAGTGCACCAGGTGAGCCAGGCCTTGGGTGCAGGCCGAGAGAGTGTGGGAGGAGACACTCTGCCTTCAGAGATCCAGTTCTTAAGGGGAAACAGCAACATCCATAGGTCAGAGGTGGAAGCTGAGGGGGGGAATTAAAGAGGGGAATAATAGTAATTTCAAACTTGAAGACAATTTGGGAAAAAGGATTACACAATAATTAGTACAGTGCAAAAATAACTCTGGGAAATAGAATTAATGTCTTGTCCAGGTAAAGATGACAAAATAAAAGCATTTTTATCCCCACTTGCCACTCTCAGAGCTGATTTAAAACAACAAAAGAAATAAAACATATTATCAACCAAAACCTCCATCTTCAAGGAAAGGAGGAGATAGACAGGAGCCCAAACAACAAACTAGGAAGGACGGCTGCCAAATACTGTGAGGTCTGAACACAGGAGAGAGGCTCCAACCTCCTTATCAGCAGAGCGGGCTGCTGGTTCCCTTTGTGTTACCACCCTAAAAGGCAGGACTAGCAATCCTCGGATTAGCAAAACAGAAAGCAGCCTTATATTCAGGCCCAGGAGGCATGGGAAATGTCTCAATGGGGGACCCACTTTGAAAGCAAAGAATCACAAGGGAGGAGAAGCTGAGGAAGGCAGACAGTCAGGAACAAGCAGCAAATCCCAAATCAGAAAGCCCAGAGAATTTTACCATGAGCAATTACAGCCCTCTCAAATCACCAAGGAATGTACTGCCAGATCCTCATCCTCATGCCCCAGAAAAGGAAAATAAGAGATTTGGTGAGAGGTTGTACATTATCCAGACCAGCACAACCTCACAATTCTGCAGCTATTAAAAGTACTAACATAAGCCCACCACATTAAAGCCGACCAAGAAAGAAGGAAAGAAACACGAGCAAAAAAAAAAAAAAGTTTAAAAAACTTTAAAACTATTACCCAAAGAAAGAGAAGTAGAATTCAGCCAAAGAAATCCAGTTTCAAAGAAATTATAAGCTTAAACTAAAAACAGCTTAAGGAAGAGACGCAAAGTCAGAGGATTCGAAGAGAAACAAGGTCTCAAATGTACAGATCAGAAACCAGTCTGCCAACAGTCTCCAAATCTCACGGCCTGGACATGAAAGATGCTAGAGAGGCTTTTCTCAAATTTAAGAACAATCTCTAAAATTATATAATGCTATAAATAGCCAGTTACAATATTAAAGAAACTTTTCCACAGTGTGAATAATAAAAAGCAAATCAGAATCCACCATGCAGGAGTAACACTAAAATATTGCTCTACTCTCTCTGTACGAAAATAATAGAAAATCACTGTCATGTAAAGAGGTGACCAATGAAAAAGCAGCCAAATTGCAGGAAAAAAGATTTACATAAAGATGTCAGGCAGTTAATTAACAAAAACACTTATTTTTCTGGATTTTAAAAAATGTAGTAGTATCTGCTTTTAAAATTTGTAATGTATTATATAATATCTCTTCCCATTTAAAATATTCACTTCTCTATTTATTGAAGAGAAAGAAAACATTCAAAGAAGTGATTATGAGACCCAGGTAGAGATATTAAGGAACCAAAATAGAATAAATCTGACTAAAAATGATCACGAACATTGTGGACAGGCTTGAAGAAATCTCACAAAACAAACTAGAAAAGAACAGATAATAGTGATAACTACTAAAAATAAACAAAGAAAATCTAATATGCACTTAATTGATGCTCTTAGAAGAAGAGAACAGAAATGGAACAGAAAAGTATGCCAAGATATGATAGAAAAAATCTGCATAATATAAAGAGATTTGAACCTGCATATTAAAAGTTCTTCCATACCTAAGAAAAAATGAGACAGAACAACTAGCATTAAGATATCCTGGTGCAAAAAGAATCTTACAAGCATTCAAGCTGAAAAAGTAAGCCAGAAAGCTAGCGGGGGAAAAGGCCCACTGGACCTCAGACTTCTCTGTACAGTGATCCTCCATGCCAAAGGCAGTGGAACAATGTCTGCACAGTTCCTAGGGAAAGAGAGTGGAATCAAGAATTTCATATTAACAAAAACCACAATCAAATATCCTCGGGCTTATCAAATTCAGCCAATCAAGAAATAAAGAGAAATGAGCAATTCAAGGTTGGCAAACCATGGAAATAATTGTGATAAACATTAGAACTATTTAAACTAGAATTAAAATAAATGCCTGTAGGAGTTATGATTACAGAAAAGAACATATATTTTTAAATCTAGAAATAAAAATTACAGTACTACATCTAAAACAAATGGATGGGGGAAAGGTAGAAAGAATAAGTGTGCTAATTTAGTCTTTAATAGGAAACTAATTATATAACGTAATTTGAAAAAGAACTAATGTCCTAAAGCTCTTTGTAATCTTTTTTTCTTAGTTTTCAAGCTTTAATAAATTCTCTTATGGTGAATAGTTATCTACCCAAGGTTCAGTAATACTCCCAATTTCACTTCAGTTTCCTCTTTTGTTAAATTCAACAAAAGCAAATATATGACTGTGATCTCATTTTTATAAAATTATTTCTATCCATCCAGCCAACCATTCATTTTTATATGAACATAAAAGAGAAGCTTAAAATGATGTTTATAAATGTTTGCAATGTTTTCGCTGGACAATGAGATTTGGAAATTGTTTTCGTTTTCTGTTTTGACTTCTCTGTGCTTTATTACTACTTAAAAATTCATAATGCATGAATATCAATTTTACAAAAATAATCAGACCATAGTTCTTTTTAAACTGAAGAATTAAATTCTTAAGAAGTATCATCATATTCACTTGGGGCTTTTAGGAAACAAGAAAAAAAATCACTGAAATAGAAGACACAGATGAAGTCTTTGAATTCAAAACAAAAGAAAACAAACAAACAAAAAAACAAACTCACTGTAACAGCAGCCACTCTTCGAGGCTGGGTCACTCCCACAACTCTTCCTTCAGCAGTCCAGCCAGCTTCTGCAAGGTACTACAAACAAAATCACATCTAAGTATACATCTGACATCATTTCCTAGAAACAATCTCCCCTAAGGTGACCCTGTATTGTGATAAAAATAACAGATCGTTCTTCTTCTATCAGACATTTTAGAAGTTATTTTGCAAATGAGGGATTTGAGGCTTAGAAATGTTAGATGACTTATTTAAACTCCCATCAGACCTGATAATCAGAAGAACCAAGGCACAAATTTAACATTCTGACTCCCAAATCTTATAAAATTTCCATTTACTACAGCTGACTCAATAAAAAAACTATCCATGAGTCACTCAGAACAATGCTGAATCTGTAGACCAAGAATTTCAAAGTACACACAAAGACATTTCAATATGAATATCAACCATACAAAATATTTTAGCCAGATTAAATAAAACCAATTAAATTTTATATAATGTATATATTCCATTACTTAATTTATATTAGCATAAATAAAAATTTTACATGCATTTAGCTGATTTATATATGTATTTATTTGCTATATAGATTTGTTATGTATGTATTTGAGTATATGCATTTTTTAAATCTAGAATGGATAACAGTGGTTATCAGTTACATATTTTTATAAAGTCTAAATTGTTTTACCATGAATTTATATCACTTCTATAATAGAAAATAAAAATTTTAAATGCTGGTACATGTATTTGCTCATTTGTTTAAAGGAAATAAGGAAAGACAAACCAGAAACTAAATAGTTATCAATGAAAAATCAGTAGGAGAGGGATGGAAAGATGAAAAATAGAAACAGAACAGCAGGGATAAAGAGGGAGTGACAATGCTCTGAGCAGATCTTTTTGTGTGGTTCTGAGAACCCCAGTCATGTTTCCCATACTCTTCAAATATCCCCCAAATGAACAAAACCAACCAGGATGAGGATGGAAATCAAAAGGAAATACAAACACTAACAAATGGCCCTGTCTGTATTACAAATGAGTAACATGATCACACTAACGGGGGTGGGGAAGAAAAGGACTAACCTAAGTAACTAGAAAGCAATATCTTGAATGGATGCCGTAAGGCTAAAGACAAAAAGAACTGTGCTAGGATCTGGCTAATGAATGTTAGTACAAACTGTAATCTGGTTTGTAAATGTTAGTAAATACCCCAACAGAGGGATGGGTTTGTAATTCTGAAACTATTTTACATGTATACTAGAATTTAACAGGTAAGTAAATATATGGTAGCTGAAATCTGAGTATCTCACTGTTGGAGAAAAGTTACAGATAAGGAAAGGCTAAAATAAGCCCTATGGTATTGAATTGGAATAAAAACTATTAGCTAAATCAATGGGTTTTTATACACATATACAGACTGATACAGATATTTAGGGGTTTTTATATATGAAGGTTAGTATTCATATACATTTTCCCAAGTCTGAGGAATGTATTTATGAATATTCATTTATATATATTTTCCACTGAGATTTACAGCAAAGACATCTCAGTAGCAATGGGCACCCTAGCACCCAAATCTTGATTTCTAAACACCATTTTCCAGTAAAAGGAACCAGGGCTTCTTGGAGAAGTGGTTGATCCCTGCACTAGAGCGGGGGAAATATAAGACAAGACTGAAATGTCTTGTGGTACTAGAAAGTAAGAAAGTGTTCAAAAAAAGGTTGGAGGCTTTTAGAAAGCACACAGGAGCCAAACTGAAGGAGCTCCTAATGATCAAAGCCAGACCATTTTTAACAATAAAATAAATTATGATGGTATTGGACTTTAACTCATAAATATCCATGAATCCATACTGAAATACATAAATAATTCAATAAATAAATATATGAGGGAGAAAGGACAGTTCTTCCTTATAGAAGATTCCATTTGCTAAAGGTAGAAGGAAAAAGAGAAAATCATCATTGCCTAAGTAATTGCTGCAGACAAGATCCAAGAAGGGATGCTAAAATTAGTGGGCAAAAGTTTAAAGAAAAGCGGAGTATCTGCAGCCTGAAAATACCTCCCCCAAGATATTAATCGACTATGAAAGACAAGACAGTAAATTTATAAGCAAAACCTTAACCAAGTTTGGCACCTTAACCAAGTGATCAAGATTAACCTCATCAGTGGTAAGACATCAACATCATTGAAAACCCTCATACGATGCACTAAGGACCTACCATTTCTGTGGTGTTCTTTCCAAAATGCATAAGCTCATTCTAATGCTCAAAAACACCACACAAACCCAAATTGAGGGACATTTTTTTTAAAGTAAATGCTAGTACTTTTCAAAAAATGTCAAGTGCATGAAAGATGAAGAAAGACTGAAAAACTCTCATAGACTTGATGGACTAGGGTGAAATAACAAGTAAGTGCAACGTACTAGATCACTGAACTAAGAACACTGGTTGGATAACTGATGAGATTTAAGTAAGATCTGCAGCCTAGCTACTATGTAGTACTGTACCGATGTCAATGTCCTGCTTTTGATTACTGTACTAAGGGAAGTGGTGTGAGGGGTATATCATTTTTACAACTTTTGTTAGTCTAAAATTAGCTAAAATAATAGTTTAGAAAATGACTATAAGGAACAAAATGTTTTACATAATGTAGGTAGGTTTTTTTGCTATAAAACCTGTAAAGTTCCTCTCTCTTGTACTCTTGTATTAAATACATACACAAAATACTACCAACCGCCCCAATCAACACAAATGCAAGATCAATACTACAAGAATAATATCTAAGATTCATCGAGTACATTACTAAATGCCAGGAACTGTGTTGAGAGCCTTTCAGACATAACCCTATTTAATCTTCCCAACAAATCCTATAATAGCATCGTCAACAATTTAGACATGAAAAAAGAGGTCACATAATCTGTCCAAGGACACAGATAGAAATCTAAGAGTTGGGATTCAAGCTCAGCATATCGAAGCCCTGCCACATAACCAGGGCACAATTCTACCATCCAAAATAAAACATACAGACTCGTAGTCGATCTCCTAGTAGCTGTGTTAAGCAAAAGACAAAACGATTTCCATAATAAATGACCTATCCATGAAGCCAATCTTCTCAACACACCTAAGATTCAGACTTCTGCTGCACACTTCTGGTTGCTGACAAGTGGAAATTTAAAGATACTGCAAAAGCAGGTACAGTATGTACATCAAGATGTAGTGGTATGTCACAAAGGGAGATCACTGAATTCCATCAGAGTTCTCTCCACTTTTTTAGAGTTCACCCAATCTGCTCTTCTAGTTAAAGAGTGGGATTAAGAAGAACCCCACCAAAAACGGCTTATGAAAATTGTAATAAAGAGCTTGTTTTTGGAGTCCACTGTTTTAACAGTGCTCTAGGAAAAAATATCATCTAGGTTCCACATACAGTTTGTGAAATTTCAGAACTGGTGTTTGGCACTGTGGCATGCTGTATGTGTCCAAGGAAAGACAGTATATAAATCTAGCAAAACAGTTTGGTTAAGGAAGACCTGTTCCATATCCTTGCTGTGACCTCAGCCTTTCTAATCTTCCTAAGCCATAACTCAAATTTAGTTTCATAAGAAGTTGAGAACTATGACTGTTTCAGAGAAGAGGAACTGAGGGGTGAAGAAAAAGAATAATCCTTCCACAGGAGGGGTAGTAGATACCTGAACCAATAACATAATCCATCACAATGATCTCAGTCATTTTCACCAGCAAAGCTTAGGAGATTCACTTTTTACCAATAATTCCTTTGTGCTTTTTAAATTTGATATCATATGACTATATTTCCTATGCAAAAAACATAGTGCTTATAAAAAATAGTTCCTTAAAAATAATTAAATTCAAATGCATATGTCCTTTGACTCAGCAAATCCATAACTAGTATATTTATTCTATAACCATACCCGCATATGTGCAAAATGATCTATCAGCAGATTGACTCATCACGTCTTTGTGATAATACAAAACTAGAAATCCACAACCTAAATGTCTATCAATTGGGAATTGGCAAAATAAATTATGTAGAAACTACATAACTACTAGACTCTAAACGACTGAAAATAGATCTATACATTAAGTGAAAAAAAAAAGACAAGGTACTTTAAAAGCAGTACAGGTGCTACCATTTGTATTTAAAAAGAGGGAGGAATATATACATATTTATATATCTATATATATATAAAAATACACACACACAACATATTGTTCTGTAAATGCGATTTTAAAAATCCTCTATCCAAGAAAGTGATAACATCAGTTACATCTGCATAAAGGAAGTATCACAAGATAGGGCAGAGGGAAATCTTTCTCTTTTATGTCCTTTTGTGTCTTAAATTTTAAACCACGTGAACCTATTAAATATTCAAAAAATGTTTAATATTTTTAAAAGTCTTAAAATTAAAACAAACAAACGACAGCAACAAAACCCCTACCTTTGTTTGCTGCCACACCACCCAAGCTGGATCCTCAGACCCTACTCCTTTCTCCTTCAGGCCTTTCTTTCCTGGGACTCAGCCCCTCAGCAGGACCCCTCTGTTCCCTAGTAGCTAAGCCTCGTTGGGGAATATGACCGCATGATTGTGCTACATTGTATTACTGATCCAAATATGGGCCACCCATCCCTGTGGGAGGGTTATGTACACTGCCATGCTATTGCTATCAGACCTGCCCATGTAACTTGCTTCAACCAGTGAAATGTGAGCAGAAGTGCCACTTCAGTAAGGAGTTTTAAGAGCCATCTCATAATTCCGCCATCTACTACAAAATCCACAAATCCCAGGTAAGAGCTATGCCATCATCCTAAGACCCAGTGATCACTTGGAGCAGCCCACATCTTGGGTCATCAACCCGAGAAGGCCACATAACATGAGGAAGAAAAAAACCTTTGTGTTAAGCCACTGAGATTTTCAGGTTCTTTGTTACCATAACAGTTAAAGTAAGCTGACTAGTTAATTATACAGACTAATTCCAAAACAAACTAAAATCATTTCATCTTTCATGGCCTTTTACCTCTGTTTTATATTTCCCTACCTCACTCCTCTCTATAGGGTGCTCATTTGTAAAATGAGCACCTACCTTACAGGGTCACTGAGGATTAAACAGGTTAATGTGTTTAAACTGATCACTTTATGTAATACATATAATAATTATCACTTGTTTTATTCTTACTACTCCTACCTTATAATCTCCCGGCAATTTAACATGGCCCTTCTCCTGTGTCCCTCTTGTAAGCAAGTAATTTGCCCAGGTTTTGATGCCATCTACACATAAATTTTCCCTCCAGGTCAGCATTTCCTCTGCTGTCCTTTCCCCAGGTCATTCCTTTGTGCCTACCTTTCCCTAGCTACACTTTAGATCACCTGGAGAACTTTAAAGAGATCCCTCCATCTGGGCCCTATCCTAAATCCATTATTGGGGTGGGCAAAAGAAGCTATATTATTTCCTCACCGAAGTTCAAAAATAGGCAGAACCGATCTGTGGTGTGAGAAGCCAGAGTAAGTTACCCTTGTGTGTATGTTTGTGGGGGCAGGAAAAGAGGGCAGGGGACCAGGTGAGGACACAACTGGGGTTCTAGTAACGTTCTGCTCTTTTTCTTGATTTGAGTGCTGGTAACTCAGGTGTATTCACTTGTGAAAGTTTATCAAGCTGGACAATTATTTTAAGTACTTTCTGGTATGTATTTTATACTTCAATTAAAAAAATCTATGTTAAAAAAGAAAAGAAAAACCTGCAAGGACTGTCGTCCCTGACCCCTTACATATCATTCCTCACCCTCCAAGTCGAGGCTCTTAGACAGACTTTGATCTCACCCTCTCTTTCCACTCTTGATCCTACGTTTCCACTCTTGTTGAGCCCCAAACACTTCTCCACTCCAGTATGTCTAACCACAATATTCACTGGATTAGAACATCTTGTTCAAGGTCGACTTCAAGTACCCTTTTTTCTACAAGGTCTCCTCTGATCCTTCTTTCAAATTCTATTCACACCAGATATGATTGAAGAGAGCTTTCTTCCAAAGCACTGCATCGTTCTGTAACAGTCAACTTTTATTTACAACTAAAAAGTATTCATCGTACACTTCCTCTTCAACTATAATGATTTGAGGACAGAAAATATGCATTATACTTCTTTGAATGAGTCTCTATTGTTCTTTTCTGAGTGTGGCTGTCCAGTTATTATAATAAATTGGAATTATAATAAATTGAAGATGACTATTACTTCAGTATTAATCAAAGAAATTATACACCCCAAAAGCTTAATAAAGAATACTAGCTGGGTTGAATATTTCCTCCGAGAAGAGATCTTAATAATGCAAATGACAGTAAAGAGAGTTCTCAAGTTACAAAACCCTTCCAATCAAACCTAAGAGCAAAGACATTTAAATATATACTCACTTGTGGAATCTGTGTACTTTTCCCACATCCTGTTTCTCCAACAATCACCACTGTCTGATAGTTTTCTATCAAGTATAATATATGATTCCTAAGCTGAAAAAAAAACCCATATATTATAAATAGCCATATCTTTTTTCAAAAGACCTAAACAAAGATATTTAAACATCATGAAATGAGCTGTTTGCAAAGGAAATTTTAAAAAGAACTATCAAAATGTATTTCCAACTCTCAAGTACTGTTGGTATCAGTTTACGCTGATACAATTGCAATTGAGTACAATAACTTATCAAAACATATAATGCACATACCCTTTGATTCAAGATTTTCACTTATAAGAAATTATACTACAGGTAGACTAATACACGTAAACAAAGACGTATGTACAAGCATACTCACTGCAGTATTGTTTATAATGGCCCAAAATTCAAACTGCCTAAATGTTCAACAGGTGATTGGTTAAATTAGTTACTAAACACTCCAATAATGGAATAATATGCAGTTGTTAAAAAGAACCAATGTCTATTTGTATTGATATGAAATGGTCAACAAGATATGCTAAGGGAAGAAAGCAAGTTGCAGGACAGTGTGAATAATGCACCAGTATTTGTGTTTTTAAAGGGTAAATACAATATGCTTGTTTATGTAAAAGCTATTTTGGGGAAAAACAAAACAAGAAACTGGTAACTACACTGTCTCCAACGGACGGGGACAGGGTTGATGGGGAGCAGGAATGTGAAGGAGAGTTTTGAATTTTGCAGAGCATGCATGTATTACCTATTTAAATTTTTTCATTGATTCTTTCAAAAAAAAAAAAAACCACACAGAAAGAATATGCTTTCACCTCTAACTCTAAATCTAAGTTCACAAAAGAGCACCCACATGTTACCTCTAATATTTCCACTAAGCCTTCCTTTACACAGTCTGTGTAAGCAGAAACACTGGTTTGGCCACTGAAAAGTCACAGGTAATTCAAAAAGACTATTTACTTAGCTTCAGAATGTATTTTTTTTACCCACATTTGATTACAGACACACCTGTTGGTCTATAAAGTCATGAAGGTATTCCATTAAAACCTCGTTTGGAGTGAAGTAAAAAAACAGCCTAATTCTCCCACTCTGGTCACTGCTCAGCTCATCTGATTCCATACCAGCAATGTGTTTGGTAAAGAATGGAAGAGCTAGGCTAGTATGCTGCCTAACTGGCTAAATGAGGTATTGGCTGTTTTAGGATTTGAATTTGGCATTATTTAGGGACTAAATATGTAGTTCTCAAATCTTAGTGTGAAAATCTCTTAGGATATTTGTTAAAAATGAAGATTCTTAGCCCTACTCTCGGGGTTTCTGATTCAGTAGGGCTAGGGTGGGGCCCAGGAATCTGCATTTTTACAAGCACCCAAAGGAGATTTGGTTGCAGGTGGCCTACTGACTAGTCTGAATGCTTCCTTGTTGGTTGCTTGCATTTTTGTGCTTTCTTTTTCTTGGATAGGGGAAGAGGAGAGGTTTGGATTCTTTGCAGGTATTTTGCAAATGGCAGCTCCATCCACTGGATGGATAGCTGGATGGATTGATGGATGGATGGGTACTTGGTTAAGGAAAATCTGAAAAAACAATTTGAATACAGTCAGAGAGAAAGATAAGGCATTCCAGGGAAAGGGAAATAATATAAGCAAAAGAAAGATAGAAGTAAGCAAACTATATAAACTCTATTCAAGGGGTGCTATAAAAAGCCCATGAAAAACTCTAGGTTTGGTTTGAAAATGAGTTATGAGAGATATAGTTAGGGCTGCATTGTGAAAGGCCTTGAATGCAGAGCTAAAGACTGGACTTTACCTGAGGAACAGTATATACTGTGAGTGTTTGAGAAAACTGGGCAGCAGCATACAGGATTGATTTGAGCAAGAAGAAACTGAAGGCAATAATTCATATTTCAAGTGCTAAATACGAAGCACTACAAATGGAGAGTCCAATGTGTGACATCATGAGGTGACAAAAAGATTTCCAGTTTGGAAACCAGAAGGAGAGTACCATCAAGAGGCACAGGTAGGGAAATCAAGGAGAGCTAGTGAGGAAGACTAGAATGAGCTCCACAGAGGTTGAGTTTGACAGAATAAGAGAACAACATTGCACAGCAGTGTCCAGGGCCCAAAGAGAATGCCAGCCTACAAAAGGTGTCAAAGGGAAGACCGCCTTGTAATGCACTGGGAAGAAGGAGGTGAGCTTCAGATTTACTGATGCTTTAGATTCAACTTCTGTTTTTAAAGCTACTTTTAGTTTTAAAAGGGAAGGGAGTGGTGAATGGATAACATTTTATTCTTTTCATCTTCTAGGTTTATCTTTGCCATCTTATGAGATCTTAACTCTGCTTAAAGTCTGCTTTGCTTTCTATCAGTAACTTATACCGCTCCTTCTTACCATTTAAGTTCATCAGTATATGTTAACAACTTGCTTAATTTTTTTCATTTGTTGTTTCACTTGTTATATTTTATAAGTACAGTTAAAAGATAAGGATCAGTCAAGAAAAGGCCAAAATTAAATACTTGGTAAACAATTATCCTCGTTCTTGAACATTTATGGCGTGTCAGCTATCTTGCTAAATGCTCCGTATGGATTATCTCATCTAGTTCTCATAACAATATCCCATGAGAGAAGTACTACTATTAGTCCCATGTTATAGATAAAACAGAAGCTCAGATGGTGAAGCAAGGTCACACAGCACACAAATGATGAAGCTTGGGTTTGAATCTGCAGTCCAGACACTGCATCACAGCTCAAACCGTGTCCCTCAATGGTGAGGAAGCAACAATGAACCTATAATTTTATCTCCTGAGGGTCAAACTAGTTTGCATTCACACATAATGGATGAGGTTAATCACCTGAGGAAGAAACCCAAAGACTGTCAACACATGAGTGACTAAGATGTTTGGGTCCACATAAAACTGATCAAGGCAATTGGCTAAATTAAGAAGGCTGTCATTTTATATCCATTTGGAGAAAGAACATATTAATAGAAGAGGAATTATTAGCACAATTTAGACAAAGGGACTCCCTAAGTATAAGAACTCGGCAGTTTTCACCCAGCACTGTCTCAGAGAAAGAGACAGGGGCATGGGTGCTGGTGGGCACACCTATCAGGTCATTCCAGAGGCATCACCCTTCATCAGGGGCTATATGAAATAAATATTCTTCAGCTATATCTAAATCACGTGTGGCTCTGAGCCCACTTCCTGATTATAATTTGGTTTCCCACATGGACTTGGTAACAGTGAGAAAACGTGTCCAAGGACTGGGTCCATCTGTACTAGAGAACTAAGGCTCACTGTAAACAAACATGTTCTGATTCTAGTTTACACTTTGGTCTCTTATGAATGACAAGAGAAGTATCCATTTCACAAGACTAATGAAATCAAATGCCTGGATGTATACATGGTAAGAAATAAACATATCAAAATCCTGTCACTATCTTAGTGGGAGTTAACCTCTTCAACAGAAACCACCACTATTCCCAATTAATCTTGTTTAAAGAAATACAATTTTAAAAAGAAAGCTAAAATTGGCCTATGTTGGTAATTTGTTGAAGATGGATGCATAGAAGTACACTGTGCTATCTTTACTGTTCTGTACATCTGAAACTTGTCCGTAATTGAAAGCAAAGAGGTGGAGGAGGATGTCATTCCATTTCTTTCAATTTTCAATATATAAGCTCTAACTGAAAAAATCTTAAGGACTTTGAAGATTTCTAAGGTTAACTAATATACACATACTTTGCTTTGAAAAGTTAATCCCTTCAGATAAGGTTATCTCTGAGCTCTTTGTGTTCTAAAGAATCATTATGGGAAAGAGGACATACTATTTGCTTCTGCGCCAAGTATAAAGCTACTGCAGACTGCTTTAGGCCGACGAACTATACATGCTTATTCAATGTACCTTGAACACTGGCAGCTTCTGCCTCTGCTGCTCTATAGAAAGGGCAGCATAAGGGTTGTAAACAACGGTTGTTGCAGAGTTTTCAGCTAGACTTTGTCTCTCTTCGGAGATGCTGACGCCTGGTCCCTCTGTACCTGTAACAGAAAAAAATTTTTTCAGATTCTCTGATACAATGAACAGAAAAATGTACAAAAGTTATAAATTTAAAGATGAAGATATATAACAGAAGCAATGCATTTGATCTCAAACTACTAAGAGATATTAAACTTTAACTTCAGGAAATCATCTAAAATGTAAGTAGGAAAAAAGTGAGTAGGAAAAGTACCTATGACAATACAAAAATCTTCTCTAAAACCCTCACTACAGTGTCAAGAACAAAGGAGATGGCAGTCCCATTGGGCTCCAAATTGGCCAGACACAACTGTACATTACAGAGGACAATGTTTTTAGTGCTGGCCTCCATGTCAGTATTATTACTGAACAATTAATAAGAGTGACAACCCCAATGCAAATTAGCTGAGTTAAAGGATAAGTCCTATTACTGTAGGATGGCAGCAAGGTTCAGGGACAACAGGAGCCAGGGACTCAAACGCTGCCTGGGCTTCGTCCTTCTCCCATTTCTATGTCCCTTGACAAGTTCCTCTCCATCCCTTAGGCTGCCTTCTCTACAGGAGCTTGAGTCAAGGCTGACTGCCAGTGCCAGAGCTCAGGCTCACAATTCCTCCACCAATCATTCATTCATAGAGATGAAAAAGTGCAAGAGATACAGCATGAACACTGCAGATGCAGACCCTACCCTAGTGCAGCTGACTTGCTTCTTTTAGTCTTCCTCCCCATAGCACATGAAGCTGCAGTAAGTGCTACGGAGAAAATTAAAGACCTAGTAAGGGGACCAGGGGGTCCCAGATATGTGCTGTCTGTTCAGGGAGTGGGGAGACTCTTTTTCTCCCAGCTTAGGTCCAATGCCCAGCCTAATCCAATCAACCATGGCCAGTGCAGTGGGATACAATAAATGGCAGCCCCCATGTGAATCACAGAATTGGAGAGGTTGGATGGGAAGTGCTGCTCCAAGAAACCATTATGCTGAGCAGATTAAACAACAGATATCCACAATACCTTCTTGGTAAGAACAATGACAACTTGGTGCTCAGGATGGAAGAATAGGGAAGCCATATTTCATCATGAATAACTGTTCAAGGTACCATGGATTTTTAGCCTGGAAAGGAAAATGCCTTAGAAGGAGCATGGGTTCAATTTTTATGATCAGCTTCCATTACTTTTCATGGCAACTTGTTTATGTAGTCAGAAGAGTAATAACTGAATGACACAGGGTTCAGAATTCAACTCAACATAAGGAAGATAATCCTAAAAGTTAGAGCTGTTCAGCATTGGGGTATGGTGCCTTTGTGAATCAAAACCCTCTGCAGAAGTTAAAACACAATGGTGCACAGCATTTCTGTTGGAGATGCCACAAAGATAATTACCCAAAATTCACAGGTCTTCTGAACTAGAATCTGTAACGCTATGTGAAAGTACAGGGGCTCTGTGACAAGAATATTTACCCCTGTGATTTAGGTTTACATTTTGGGGGAGAGGGGTTCCCAGATCCCTTCAATAACCTAAAAAAGGCTGTGAACACTATCTCCTGAAAAATGTATCAGAATGTAATGTATCAGAATACAAATTGCTAGAGGTCCATAACCTCCTTAGAGCTATGTTTAGAATCATTGACATAGATCTCTGATCCCTTTTCCATTTATTGTTAGGAATACTTGTGTTCCAGAGGTCCAAGAATGCCAAAAATCAGGTAAATGGGGCACTGCTTGTTGGGGAAGGTCATCAAAAAGACAAGACTCAGTTTGACCCATGGGCTGGACCCAGGCAATCAAAGGCTCCTCACCTATTTCCTTTTGTTTTGGAATATGTGCTCTGCTTGCCTTCCCAGGGCTTGAAGCGGCCCAAGGACACAGCCTTGAGACAGTCTGGACCGGGTACAAGACTAAACCCAGTTCACATCCCCTGTGTATGTGACTAAACCCAGTTAAGACCTCTACATAAAGTTTTATGATCTGGCAGGCAGCTGTAGCGATCTACTCCTGTTGCTGCTGTCCAAGACAGGCCTCCTATATAAATTCTCTTGCTTATTAATCTGCCACCTACCAATCTGAAGTGTTGCCTTTTTCTGTTGGTCTTGCCCTGCACTCTGCTATGGGGGCCAGTTTTAGATTTTACCCGGGAAGCTCCCAAAGAGCCCGCAACCCAACACTGCTGTATTGTTTTTGCCAAAATGTTGACCTTTCTTTCATCAAGTCAAAAGATAGAACAGGACCTGGGCAAAGCGAGTTTCCTTTCCTTTCTTCCCTTGTTATGCACGATAATACTATCATTGCTACTTCTTAATAATGTCTTGTAACCTTTTCTAAGAAAATTATTGCAAAGAATACCTTATCCTCATCAGCTGTTTTTGTCCGGAATTCTCTCCTTTTCAAAACACAATTTAAAACCTTTACAGTATGTCTCAAATATTTTTATATTGCTCCTACAAGGTCTCTTAAGTCCTCCCTCACCAGCCTTTAATTCACCATGGTGTCTCCTTCACTACCCCACCCCTCCTGGTCTCTAACCTACAGCCTAGTGCACCTCCGTATACTATTCTGTTATGAGATCTTTAATAAGAACAGCTGCTATCAACCAATAAGGAACATGTCTTCTCCTCACAAAAGACCATTCAGCCAAATGCGGACTGCTTCCCCCCTACATACATCCCACGGCCCATTCTGGTTATCTATGGTTGTTTTTCCCTTGGCAATATTCTCTGTGCTAAAGGGAATAAGTTTGTAATTCTTGCAAACTACAAATACCTTCATTTTGCCATCTAGAAAACAAGGCTGAGAACAGCACCCCTCCAATCCAGTATTCCCTCTCACCCAGTTTTTCAATTTGAGCAGTGACCCATTGGTGGGTTATGAAATTAATGTAGTGCTTCATGACGAGCACTTTTTAATAATGAACTAGAAATAGAATAGAAAGTATCAGAGCGCATCCCAGAAAGCAATATTGTTTTTGTACAACTTTTTTCAGACTGTGTTCACGCTGGATCATAGCACAGTATATTTTTTACTGTAGATAGATAAGGTCAAAAATCCCCAAAGTTGTTGCTATAAAGTTTTTGCCAGGCACATGGTCAGCAATCATTAAATATTTGTTAAATGAATGAAGGAAAATGGCATACAAAGCTCTTAAAGCAGAGATCACAAACTAGTTACTCAATGTCCCCAAACTGGTTAAAATGTTTGAAATAGTTCATTTAAAACATGTAAAAACTTCCCATTCAAATCTAGATTTAGGCTTTAAAAAAAAAAATCTGGCAACTGTGAGCCCATGACAATTAAGTAGAACTGAATACAGCTTCCTGCTTTACATAGCATATGCAAGCTCCAGCGTATATCTATCAGTGTATGCACATTCTAGTTTGCAATGATCCCCACCACTCCCTATTACTCCCACCCAGCAGCTTCACTTACTTAGACCGTCTGAAAGGCCCCTGTAGTTCTTGAGCCTGTGACTCCCGGCCTACAGGATATGATCGTGATTCCAACATCTAGCCTTATATCCGGCCTCAACCACTTCCCTGACCTTCACCATGTATTTCCCACATCTTTGAACTTCAGTTCCTCATGTGTAAAATGAGAGGGATACCATCACAGAGATGTTGTGACTGTTTAGTAAGATGATGGAACTAAAACTGACTAGCACAAAGTAAGGGCCCAGTAGTGTGTACTAAATCCATTCCCAACTCAGTTACTGACATCAGTTTACCTAGGCCGGAAGTTCCCCAACTTTGATGCATGCTGGAATCAACTGGGTAATCTTTACAAAATACTGATGCCTGGTTCCTAGTCCTCCAGACTTCTAATTTCTTGCCATGGGGTATGAAAGAACAGAAGAATTTTTAAAAGCATCCTAAATGATTCAATTACACAGAAAATTTGAGAACCACTTATCCTAGTCACCCAACCCTGAAATCTGAGTCATAACAGACTCTACCATCTCCTACATCTGCCTCTAAAATGTTTCTCTAAAAGTTTTCTCATCTCTGCTCCCAAGCCAAAATTAAGACTTTCACATTCCTCCTCAATTTTAGTAGTACCTTCTCTTAATGGTATACCTGACTCTAATTTCCTCCCCAAACCATTTCGCACACCACTCCCAGAGTTATCTTTCTAAAATAAACCTCATCAGGTCATGCCCTGCTGAAATCCAAATTCTTTAACTTGCCATGAGACCCTCAGAAAGAGGCCCCTACTTTTCAAACTTCATCTCCTGCCACACCCCAAAATATACCCTACCACACCCCAAAATATACCCTACCACTTAACACCATCACATTACTCAATTATTTGGTTTCTTTGGACAAACATGAGGCACACATCCCACTTTACCTTTGTGCATGCTGCTGCACCCTTTGCCTAGAGCTCCATGCTCCTGCCTCTTCGTGGAACAAAACAAAACCTTATTTGTGCTTCAGTATCCGCCTCAAAAATATCACTGTCTTTATGAAGTATTTCTTATCCCCACATTCAATCTTCCCTTCTCCTATATATTTCCACATAATTATAATAGCTAATATGTATCTAGTGCTAACAGCTTTACATGTATTCTTAAACCTCAAAACGATCCTTTGGGTAGGTGTTATGCTCAATTTACAGATGGGGTAACTGAGACTTTGAGTACGTAAGTGACTGCCAAGTCATCAAGTTATTAAATGGTAGTCAAGGATGGGCTCTACTACCTGACTCTACAGCCCATCTTCCTTCCCACCACCTTTTTCTGCCTCATTTTAAAATCTTTTCTAAAGGGTATCCAATTTCATTGTATAATTAAGAGAGAGACAGAGACAGAGGTTAAACCTTGAAAGCAAAGCAGAGCCTTAGTCATCTATGTGTCTCCTGATCACAAGGTTAGGTGTTCAAAAGTATACCCTCAATGAATGAACTAAATGATGGAATAAAACTCTTAGAATAATGCCATGCTCTTTAACTGAAATAATATCCTGGTGTGATTTTCAACAATTCATTCAGGCCTTTATTATACTTAACACTTCGACCTGTTATTGAAGGCTTGAATAAATAAAATAGAGGGTATCTCATTGCCTAATGGGATCCTAGTCTTGGCTGCAAATAAAACTCAGGATGGATCACTGGCTGATGACTTGAAATGCTGAATCATAAAATTTTAAGTGACACACAGCAGATTTTAAAAAATAACTCATATATCCCTTGCTTGGGTTTATTCCCATCATCATTTATATGCACGGTCAGAATTTCAGGAACCCACTCTAAAATACTCTTTAAAAGCTTTCCTTGTATTACCTTCTCTGTCTCACTTCATTTTTGCTGCAATATATTTTGCATATCCAGACAGCACAGCAAGTGGAGGAAAAAACAAGCAAGTGGTGGAAAAAAGAAACTTTTGTTTTAACAAGGAACTAATGGAAGAGGAGGAAGTAATGTATCTAGCAGGGGCTCACATGTATACATTCAATAAAATCCTGATTGAGAAAATTAAAACAAAGTATTTTGTGACTGAGATTCGTGTTAGCCTGCAAGAGAGGAAGTGCGTGGCAGCCAATACGAAGGTGTTTACTTTCTGGTGGTCCCTCGTCGTGGACAAGTATGACCCTAAAACAAAATAAAACACTCTCTTTTTATTAGCATTTACTCTATGTGTGACAATGCGTCGCGCTCGTTATTCAAGCCCACAGGATAGATACTACTCTGCCCGTTTCACAGGCGAGGAGACTAAGGATCAGAAAGGTTAAGTGACTTGCCCAAAGGCACTCTGCTACTATGTGGCAGAGCGGAAAGTTCGAGCCCAGTCTAACTCCTTAGCTTGAGCTCCTAAAACCTGAGCAGCAGCGCCAGACCGGTTCCATTGAAGCCCCAGGGCGGTAACAGGACACGCGTGGGCTCGTTAGCGTTTCCCCATCTCGCGGGTTAGGCAAGACAGGCATCGGGAGTGAGGAAAACGGGGCCCGAGGAGGCTGAGGGACTCGAACAAGGTCACACAGAGAATTTCTGTCCAGGTTGAGAGCGGACCCCCGAATCCCTGGGGATCACTGTGGGCGCCTGAGCAGCAGAGTCGACCAGCACCGAGTCGGCGGTGGCCAGTCCGCTGAGGTCAGGCCTGCGAGCAGGTCTGCAGGCCCCAGGGCGCCGGCCGCGGAGCTAAGACCAAAGTCAGGCCGCCACATCTGCCCAGCCTTCCGCCAAGGGCCTTACCGGGTCGCCAGAATTTCACCGGTCCCACGGGCGCAGCCATGCTGGGGTGAAAGGTCACGGAGAAAGCTCCACCCCTCTGTCGCACGCGGGCCCCCAAAGGGGCTAGGGGGCGCGGCCGGCGACCAGTCTAGGCCCGGTGTTTCGCGCGGCGTTACGGCCACGCCCCCGTGGCCACCGCCCCCTCTGCTTCACGTGACCTACTGCTCTTCTTTAGCGAGCATTCCGGCCCCGCCGTCAGGTCCACGTGACCTCCCAGCCACACCGGAGGCAGGGGCGCATTTTTCATCTCTCTTTTGGAAGGGGCTAGATCCCGGTTCCAAGTTCTTTCGTAGGAATGTAGTGTGGCTTCCGTGGTGGCCGCACACTCCAGGATGGGCGAGCCTTGGGAAAGGACTGCTGGCACGCGGTGGGCACGGAGGCAGTGCATTTCAAGTTAATTGCTGAATGCTGATTATGTTACAAGCTATCTTAGCTTTACTCTATTCTCTATACTTTCATATTGGAGTATAATAATAGTAACTATCTTGTGAGTTTGCCGATTCAGTAAACTGGCAGTGAATAGTAAGTAAATGTTCGATTCGATATACGGTAGTATTTATTACGATCAGTAAATAAAACAATAGTAAATGGTATGGAAGTCTTCAGGAGCCTTGAGAGTAAAGCTGAAAAACTGAAAAGTGAGTTGAAATAAGAGACTTAGAAATGGGTAGATCAGTTAGGCTAGGACACTAACCCAGTGTTTCCTCCATTGTGGCTGCTCATATGATTAAATACTTGTTAAAAATACAGATACTAGGCCCCAGTCCAATCTTGCATCAGAATCTCTGGGGGCATGGCTTGGGAACCTGCATTTTAAGAAAATTTACAGATGATTCTTTTGATTAACAAGCTTGAGAAAGTTTCCACTAATCCAGAGGAGAGCTAATAATCTCAAGTAGGGGAACTATTTTATGGATATGCAACTAATTGGAATGGAAGGAAGTGAGAGCCTTCAGAATCTATGCATTTTTAGAGCTGTGAAGAAAATTTGCATTCTTTGAGAGAAATGACAGTCATGGAAAGATAAGGGTTTTTAGAAACAAACATGATTTGGAATCCTAACTGCTATTTCCTAGCTGTCATCTAATATTTTAAAAGGCTGTATAAAAAAACATGTAAAATGCCTAACAGTGTAAGTAAGGCATAACAGGTATTCAATGAACGTTAGCTCTCCTTAACTCAAATAGAGCAAATCCACTAGGGGGAAAAAATCTAAATTTACATGCATGTATTCATTTTACAAATATTCTTTATTTCCATAATAATGAAAATAAAGTTCAATACATTATAATCCCTCCACCTAGAATTCTCCATCCATCCTTTAAATTATCTTCATAAGGGTCAGCTCTAAGAATTCTCTAAACTCACTATCTGGCTTAATAATAATGAAAATAGAGTTCAATACATTATAATCCCTCCACCTAGAATTCTCCATCCATCCTTTAAATTATCTTCTTAAGGGTCAGCTCTAAGAATTCTCTAAACTCACTATCTGGCTTAAGCATCCCCACCTCTGGAGACTCAGAATCTGTGTGCTCACTTTTGTGATAACATTTACTTAGTTGAACTGTAGTTAATCTCCCTCCACTATTATACTGGAAGCTTCTTGAGGACAAGGACCACGTCACATTCATGTTCCCAGCGCAATAACAAAGTGCCTGTTGAGTAATGTATATGTGAACTCTCCATGTTTTATACTTATTTTTAGTTTTCATAGCATTGATCCTTCCTTGTTTTATTTTTGTCTTATTTTCTCTAAAGACCCAAGTATGGAAAACAGGGTTTATACATGAATACAAGGGAAAATTAAATAAGTACCACTTTTTATTATTTCTGTATTTTATACATTGCTCATGATTTATATTAAGAAGTCTTCCTATTTACAAAGAGACAGGAGATTAAAGCTGAAGAGACGTTAGTCAGTGTCTAGTCTAAATACTGTTAAAAAAAACAAAAAAACAAAAACCCAGGCCTATAGAGGTTAAAAGGACTTACTTGGTCAGAATCAATGAGCTAATTTTGCATCAGAACTGAAACTAGAAGTCAGGCTTTCTAATTCCCAGGCCAATATTTTTTCAACCACATGGACCATTTAAAGCCAATAGAGCTTAGCTCCCCTAGATCAGAATTAGTTTATCTGTCCTAAAAGTTCTCAAAGCCCAACTGTCCCTAACGGGTTGTTTTGCTTACAACATCTCTTGGAGAAAAGACCTAAGTAATAACCTAGATGTTGACGGTGTGGTTTTACTGTCGAAAATTAGAAATGGTCTTAGTAGACTATCTTATCCTTCCTAATTAACTATTTCCAGAAAGAATGGCCTAAAATAACAACTCTAAAATTAAAACCGTTATTCCTTGAGAGGGCATCCAGAATTTATTTAGCTCATTGCCAATGATTCATTTTGATCATTTTGTTACATAGGATTACATTTTGCAACTTCTGAATAACATTTTCCAGAAAGATACTCCTCAAAATCATGTTTCAATGGTACATGGTAGTTTTTCTGTACCTATGGTAGTTAACAGGTACTTTCTGCTCTGAAATATTTCCAGTCCAACCATCTTGGCCATGTTTGGGAGACACTAGGATTTAGGAGTTATCATCTTTGTACTAGTTAAGGCTTTTGTGTAACAAGTAATAGAAAATCCATCTCGCTTAAGCAAAAGGCTCATAAAGTCCAGGAGTAGTTCTGACTTGAGACACAGCTGCATCAGGACACATATGACATATTCAGGGCTCATTTCTGATCATATCATTTGGCCTTAGTCTACTGACCCAGGTGTCATGTGGCAACTAGATGACCATGTCAGCTCAGCCACCACAACCTCTCAGTTTCAAGCCTCTTTCCAGAAATCCATGGCAAAAGCATCTGGCTATGTATCCATCTCTGAATCAGTCACGAGGGCCAGCGAATATAACGTACTGACCGGCTTACATTGAGATCACGCTGCACCCCAAGTCAGGTGTGGTCGGCTTTACCAGAATCACAGGGATTGAGTTGGTAACAAAATGATTCCTCAGAGGGAAATCTGAGGGTAAGAGTATCAGAGAGCAATGAATGAAGTAAAATTAACATGTCAGTTACACCATCCATGTAGACAGGTTCTAAAACTCTTAGCTTCCTAAGAAAAATCCTAGCTGCCTTTAGGTCTATTCTTTCAAGCTAGATCAGAGAGAGCTGTCTCCTAGCCCAAAAAGAGGTTGTCCTTTGCAGAATTGCTTTTACTGTATTGTACTATATTGGTATTTTTCCATCAAGTCTAAGGTGCAGCAGCCCTCTGCAACTTTTAACATATGTAAACCTGTCTGGTTTATTGGCTTGCACACAAAGGATCAAGTTCACACATGCATTAGCATAAGCAAAAGTATTTAGCTCCAAGGATTGGAGTGCAGAGGTGTGGAGAGATCCACTAGGAAGGAGACTCAGCTACCAGGGGCATCTCTCACATTGGCCTGAAGAACATGTACTTCTATGAAACTGGATGAGTTGGGGAGGGGCTCCTGAGGTCTGCCAGGTGCTCTCTAGATAGGATGACTGTATACTTTAACTGGGACCCTTTTGAGAATGAAATGGAGTGTTCGCAGGCATAAATAGACCTAAGGGCATATTTCTAAGTGGCACCAAGGAACCTAACATAATAATGCTCATCCAAACATATTCAACCTAAGGTACAATATTCCATGCTCACACAATACATCTGAATACATCAAACTCATTGATAGGTTTGGACAACCACTTTTATGGAATTCAGTGTTTGGGCATACCCAGATTATGTCATTGTGTTTTTTATCAGAACACTTAACAGTATCATTTTAATAAGCAGATCCTTGTGCGAAATTCTTACCTGATCTTAGTACCAAGGATTGTTCTTCCTATACCTGGATTTACTTGAATCTCAGGAATGTTGTAAATGGTGGGTCTGGCCAGGTTCTCTTTCTGCCTCAGCTACTTGGGAAGTTTAAAGTGTGGCCTACCCAAAGTAAATGTGTCGTCATTGTGGCATGCACTTGCAGGCTCATTGCTAACTCCATTTTATGTTCCCACCCTTGAGTTTCTTTCCCATAACTTTTCATTTACATGATCTTATACTTTAGGTTTTCTTATCACTTTAAGTCTCATGTAAATCCCAGATACTCCCCCAAACGAACTGCCTGCAGAGGTGCAGGGGCCATCTCTTCAGTTGACTCCTTAAGTTTTTCAAGAGAATGTTGACCCTGCAGTCTGATTTGGTTAACCTTGAAATTATATGGATCTCTAACTCAAACAGATCAGCAGGGAGGAAAAAAAATGAGACAACTGAATTTGAATATTGATTTTATTTGATGATAGACATTTTTATCAAAGTTGTTTAGTTATGATCATTGCAATGTGGTTGTTTTTTTAAAGTGAGCTGTTATCTTTTAGATATATACTGAAATATTTATAGTCTCTTCTGTAATGGCCAAGGCTGACATTAGACAGATAAGGAAATTCTCTCCTAGGAAATAGCAACAAATATTTTTGAACTAAATGATCACCACACCCACTCTCCCCCTCCCCTGGGAATGGGCCAATAATCTACATTTTACACAAGGACCTAGCTGACTCTGATGCAGGTGGTTCTCAGATCTCACCTTGAGAAACTCTGCCCTATAGTGATACTCTCTAGATGAGTGCCAGAAAAGCTTTGCTTACTCTGAGAGACCAGGCCATTTTCTTAGGATTTTATACACCTCTTATTCTTATTTCTAATCGCCGACAATACTCTCAGAGAATAGATTTGAGTTCTGCTCCACAAAAAGAGGACTCTATGGTCAGGTAAGCTTGTGATAGGCCATACACCCGCCCTGCTCTGAGAGTCAGTATGATCATTACTTCATTCAAAAGTCTGAGTAGTCCTGCAACAAAGAATCCTGTTTAAATTTATCTGATCCATTATTTCCCAAACTGAACACAGAACCTTTTTTATGAATGTCTATTAATAGTTCCATAGAACACGTTTGAGTTGAAATTTCAAGCATACCGACGTTTGTTCATGAGGTTAAATTTATGCATTCAATTCACCATTGCATTAACTGCCATTTCTCAAGGTACACCCTCTAATGCCTCCATGCTCTCTATAAAGAAACAGTAATATAACGGAGTGCTGAACTTAGAATCTGGAAACCTGTGTTTAAATATTTTTGTCACCATTTACCGGCCATGTGACCTTGACTATGCTACTTAACCTGAGGTTCAGTTTCTTCACCTTAAAATTGAGAATAACAGCTCTCCAACCACTATATTGTTGTGAGGGTCATAGATAACATGGGAAATTATTTACATCTGTTAGTGGTTTTAAATAACATGTTTCTCCAAGGCATAGGCCAGAGTTGTTCACGAGTGGACATGAACCAGTTGTCTGGTCTGCTTCACAGCCCAGATTATAGCACTAACCCAACAAATAACCTGGTGACCATAAGGGAGTCCCGGTGCACACATTAAAACCAGCAGGTGTGCTCAGGGGTCTGTGTGGCCAACAACACTCTCCCCTATTACAGATCTCTTTTGCTCTAGCCAGATCAGAAGAAGGAGGAAGCCATCATTTAACTCTCCTTTTGTCTGTCCATGCAAATGAGACTAGACAAAAACAGGATTCCACAGCCATAGCAACCCTGATTAGCAGGATGTAGAAACCAGTTGCATTGCCTGCCAATGGACTAGGCATCTGGGATAATTGTCAGTGTCCTCTTTGCCCCTATTCCAGGATATTAGATTGCGGAATCATTGTCAATACACCCATCTGATGAAATTAAGCCCATGGGGCCTCTAGAGTTAA